>NC_092051.1:35328994-35473467 GCF_003086295.3 Arachis hypogaea | reverse complement strand
GAGATCGACCTCCAGTTTCAGGTAACCCTCGGAAGATTGGCGCCATTGCCGGGGAACCTGGAAGTCGTCCCAAAACCATGGCGGACGGCCATGACAACGACCACGATTCAGATCTGGAGAACAGAATGCCGCACAAGAACGCGGACACTACGCTAAAGGATACCCCGGAATCCAACGGGGACAAAAACTCACCAAATCCGGGAGCCATGGAAGCACTCCAAGATCGTTTAAAGCAGCTAGAGAAAGAAACCCAGCAACAACGGGAGATCGGAAAAGATCTACAAGAGAAGTACGGCGACGTCGAGAACTAGAAGAAAAACTACAGCAATTAGAGGCCGACCTCAAAACAAAAGCTCCTCGGACCACTCCTCAAGAAAAATCACGCAAAGAACAGGACCCATTCACTAGGGAAATCATGAAGACCAAAATTCCAAAGGACTTCAAGCTTCTGGATATGGTTTTGTACGATGGCACTACAGATCCCAACCATCATCTTAGCAATTCAGAAGCAGGATGTACCTTACCGATGCCTCGGATGCCGTTCGCTGCAAAGCTTTTCCAACAACTCTCACAAAACGACGATCAGATGGTTCGACAACTTACCTCCGAGGTCTATCTCAAACTTCGACGATCTGGCCAAAAAGTTCCTGGCCAGATTCTCTATCCAGAAAGATAAGGCCAAGCACGCACCCAGCTTACTAGGAATCAAGCAAGGAGATCGGGAGAGCCTCCGCAACTACATGGAAAGATTCAACAAAACATGCATGGACATACAAAGTTTACCGACAGAGGCCGCCATCATGGGGCTTATCAATGGCTTACAAGAGGGACCTTTCAGCCAATCCATATCAAAAAAGTATCCTACCTCCTTAGACGAAGTACAGGAGCGAGCAGAAAAATACATCAACATGGAAGAAAACGCTCGGCTGGGAGAAACCTCAAAATCTGGAACCTCCTACTGAGACAAAGACAAGGACTCCAAAAGGAAAGAAGATCGACAGGTGAGAAATCAAAAATACCACAACTACACTCCTCCAAGTATCCCTGGTCGACATATACAAAGAAGTTTGCCATACTGAGACAATCCCCCCAGCGCGACCACTCAAAGGAAAAAGGGGAGGAGGAAATCGGAAGGAATATTGTGACTACCATCGAATTCGGGGACACTCTACCAACGAATGTTTCGATTTGAAAAATATCATAGAAAAATTGGTAAGAGAAGGAAAATTAGATCGATTTCTGGCCACCCAGGATGATGACCAAAGAAAAAGACGGAGAGACAAAGATGATGGACGAACTGAATGGTCACCTCGGACACCAAAAAGACACGTCCACATGATACATGGCGGATTCGCAGGAGGCGGGATCTCCAAATCATCCCGAAAGAGATACCTTAAAGAAGTATACCACGTTGAGGGAAAGGAGGAAGCACCCGACATCCCGGCGATAACATTTACTAAAGAAGACGCATCCGGCATCATCCCGGGACACGACGACCCCATGGTCATTGATGAGCGGATATTTTATACGCTTTTTGGGGTTAATTTCATATAGTTTTTAGTATGTTTTAGTTAGTTTTTAGTTTATTTCCATTAGTTTTTAGGAAAAATTCATATTTCTGGACTTTACTATGAGTTGTGTGTTTTTCTGTAATTTCAGGTATTTTTCTGGCTGAAATTGAGGGAGCTGAGCAAAAATCTTATTCAGGCTGAAAAAGGACTGCTGATGCCGTTGGATTCTGATCTCCCTGCACTCAAAATGGATTTTCTGGAGCTACAAAACTCGAAATGGCGCACTTCCAATTGCGTTAGAAAGTAGACATCCAGGGATTTTCAGCAATATATAATAGTCCATACTTTGTTCAAGGATAGACGACGTAAACTGGCGTTCAACGCCAGTTCTCTGCCCAATTCTGGCGTCCAGCGCCAGAAAAGGATCAAAAGTTGGAGTTCAACGCCAGAAATGGATCCAAACCTGGCGTTGAACGCCCAAAATGGCCTTATACACGTGAATTGCTTAAGTCTCAGCCCCAGCGCACACCAAGTGGCCCCAGAAGTGGATCTCTGCATCATCTGTCATAGTCTACTCAATTTCTGTAAACCTAGGCTACTAGTTTAGTATTTAAACAACTTTTAGAGATTATTTGTATCTCATGACATATTTAGATCTGAACTTTGTACTCTTTGATGGCATGAGCCTCTAAACTCCATTGTTGGGGTGAGGAGCTCTACTGTGTCTCGATGAATTAATGCAAGTATTTCTGTTTTCCATTCAAACACGCTTGTTCCTATCTAAGATGTTCATTCGCGCTTAACTGTGATGAAGGTGATGATCCGTGACATTCATCACCTTCCTCAAACCATGAACGTGTGCCTGACAACCACCTCCGTTCTATATCCGATTGAATGAGTATCTCTTAGATTCCTTAATCGGAATCTCCGTGGTATAAGCTAGAACTGATGGCGGCATTCATGAGAATCCGGAAAGTCTAAACCTTGTTTGTGGTATTCCGAGTAGGATTCAATGATCGAATGACTGTGACGAGCTTCAAACTCGCGAGTGCTGGGCGTTAGTGACAGACGCAAAAGGATGAAGAATCCAATTCCAGTATGATCGATAACCGACAGATGATTAGCCGTGCTGTGACAGAGCATGTGAGCATATTCTTCACTGAGAGGATGGGATGTAGCCATTGACGACGGTGATCCCCTACATACAGCTTGCCATAGGAAGATGTGCGTGCGTGAATTAGAAGACAGAGAAAGCAGAGATTCAGAAGACAAAGCATCTCCAAAACTCCAACATATTCTCCATTACTGCATAACAAGTAACCTTTAATTTATGCTCTCTTGTTATTCACAATTCAACTGATAAACATAATTGACTTCCTGACTAAGATTTAGAAGATAACCATAGATTGCTTCAAACCAACAATCTCCGTGGGATTCGACCCTTACTCACGTGAGGTATTACTTGGACGACCCAGTGCACTTGCTGGTTAGTGGTACGAGTTATGAAAAGTGTGATTCACAATTTGTGCACCAAGTTTTTGGCGCCGTTGCCGGGGATTGTTTGTGTTTGGACAACTAACGGTTTATTTTGTTGCTTAGATTAGGAAAACTTTCTCTTTTTGTTTAGAGTCTCGTATTATTGTCATGTTAAAATTTTAGAATCCTTATTTTCTTATTAAAACCTTTTTCAAAAATAATTTTTCTATTAAATCATGTGCCAAACTTTAAGTTTGGTGTTTTCTTGTTGATTTCTCTGTGTTTTTCGAAAATTTTAGTTTGGTTTTCTAAAAAATTTTAAGTTTGGTGTTCTTCCTTCGTGTTCCTGTGTTCCTGTGAATCTTCAAAGTGTTCTTGAGTTTTTCTAGTGTCTTGATCTTAAAATTTTTTTAAGTTTGGTGTTCCTTAGTGTTTCTTTTTTTTCCTTAAAAATTTTCGAAAACAAGGAGCATCAGATCTAAAAATTTTAAATCTTGTGCTATCTTATTGTTTTTCTCTCTCCTCTTTAAATTCAAAAATATATTTTCTCCTTGTTTTAAAAGTAAATTTTCGAAATCTATTTCTAAAATTCAGATTTTTATTTCAAAATTTAAAACCTTTTTCAAAAATCATCATATCCTTTTCAAAATCTCTTAACCACTTTCTCTCTCCCCACTTTTTCGAAAATCTTTCACTCATTTTTATTTATTTTATTTTGATTTATTTTGATTTCGAAATAAATAAATAAATAAATAAATAAAAATAATTTTTATATCATCTCCCTTTCTCCATCATGGACCTAAGCGGAAATGAACAGTCCAGGAGGACTCTGGGGTCATATTCTAACCCCTCTACTGCTTCATATGGGAGTAGTATCTGCATACCCTCCATCGGAGTCAGTAGCTTTGAGTTGAATCCTCAGCTCATTATCATGGTGCAGCAAAGTTGCCAGTATTCCGGTCTTCCACAGGAAGAACCTACAGAGTTTCTGGCACAGTTTCTACAGATTGCTGACACAGTACATGATAAAGAAATAGATCAGGATGTCTACAGACTATTACTGTTTCCATTTGCTGTAAAAGATCAAGCTAAGAGGTGGTTGAATAACCAACCTAAGGCCAGCATAAGGACATGGAAACAGCTGACAGAAAAATTCCTGAATCAATACTTTCCCCCAAAACGGATGACACAGCTAAGGCTGGACATCCAAGGCTTTAAACAAGGAGATAATGAATCTCTTTATGATGCCTGGGAGAGATACAGAGAGATGCTACGAAAATGCTCCTCTGAAATGTTTTCAGAGTGGGTTCAGTTAGACATCTTCTATTATGGGCTTGCAGAAGGACCTCAGATGTCTCTTGATTACTCAGCTGGTGGATCTATCCACATGAGAAAGACAATTGAAGAGGCTCAAGAGCTCATTGATACAGTTGCCAAGAATCAGCATCTGTACCTAAGCAGTGACCCTTCCATGAAAGAAGAGGTTAAGACAGCAACTGCTGAACTCAGTCCTGTAAAACAAGCTGCTGAATTCAATCAGCAGTTGGACTTTCTAACAAGGCAGCTAGCCAAATTTAAAGGTAGGCTGCAAGAGACAAGAATGGCAAATCTACATATGGAAGAACAGTTTAGGCAAACAAAGCAACAGCTATCAAGACAAATAACAGAAGAATGCCAAGCAGTTCAATTAAGAAGTGGGAAAACATTAAATAACCCACCTCAAGGCAGAAAAAAGCCAAGAAATGAGCAAACCACCCAAGATTCACCTGAGGACAGTAAGAGCCCAGGGAAAAATAATTCTGGCGCTAAAACGCCAGAAAATTGGTAGAAGGCTCGCGCTGAACGCCCAGACCATGGCCAAAACTGGCGTTCAACGCCAGAAACAAAGCAGGATTGGCGTTCAACGCCAGAAATGGGCAAGGATCTGGCGTTGAATGCCCAAAATGGGCAGGATCTGGCGCTGAACGCCCAAAATGGGCACAATTCTGGCATTCAAATGCCAGAAACAGACAAAGAGTTGGCATCTAACGTCACTCCAGCTTCTAACTCTGGCACTCAATTGCCAGTGAGGGATCAGACACACACAAATGCTGATAACAACCCCTCTAAAAAGGCTTCTTCAACCACTTCTGTAGGTAGTAAATCTACAGCAACTAAGGTTGAAGAATATAAGCCAAGATACCTTATCCTCAAAAACTCTGGAAAGAGGAGCAGGATAAGCAATTTGCTCGCTTTGCAGATTATCTCAGGACTCTTGAAATAAAGATTCCATTTGCAGAAGCACTTGAGCAAATACCTTCTTATGCCAAGTTCATGAAAGAGATCTTGAGTCATAAAAAGGATTGGAGAGAAACAGAAAGAGTTCTCCTCACTGAAGAATGCAGTGCAGTCATTCTGAAGAGCTTTCCTGAAAAGCTTAAAGACCCTGGGAGTTTTCTGATACCATGCATATTAGAAGGTAATTGCACCAAGACAGCTTTATGCGATCTTGGGGCAAGCATCAACCTAATACCTGCATCCACTATCAGAAAGCTTGGCTTAACTGAAGAAGTTAAACCAACCCGGATATGTCTCCAACTTGCTGATGGTTCCACTAAATACCCATCAGGCGTGATTGAAGACATGATAGTCAGAGTTGGGCCATTCGCCTTTCCCACTGACTTCGTTGTGCTGGAAATGGAGGAGCACAAGAGTGCTACTCTCATTCTAGGAAGACCCTTCCTAGCAACTGGACGATCCCTTATTGACGTCCAACAGGGGGAAATAACCCTGAGAGTCAATGATGATGAGTTTAAGTTGAACGCTGTCAAAGCCATGCAGCATCCAGACACATCAATAGACTGCATGAAAGTTGATCTTATTGACTCTTTGGTAGAAGAGATCAACATGGCTGAGAGTCTCGAATCAGAGTTGGAAAACATCTTTAAAGATGTTCAGCCTGATTTAGAGGATTCAGAGGACATGAAAGAGCCTCTGAAATTTATTCTGAAAGAAGAAAAACCTCCTAAACCTGAGCTCAAGCCATTACCACCATCCTTGAAATATGCATTTCTGGGAGAAGGTGACACTTTTCCAGTGATCATAAGCTCTGCTTTAAATTCACAGGAAGAGGAAGCACTTATTCAAGTGCTAAGGACACACAAGACAGCTCTTGGGTGGTCCATAGGTGACCTTAAGGGCATAAGCCCAGCGAGATGCATGCACAAAATCCTATTGGAGGATGATGCTAAACCAGTGGTTCAACCACAGAGGCGGCTAAATCCAGCCATGAAGGAAGTGGTGCAGAAAGAGGTCACCAAATTACTAGAGGCTGGGATTATTTATCCTATTTCTGATAGCCCCTGGGTGAGCCCTGTCCAAGTCGTCCTAAAAAAGGGAGGCATGACAGTGATTCATAATGAAAAAAATGAACTAGTTCCTACAAGAACAGTTACAGGGTGGCGCATGTGTATTGACTACAGAAGGCTCAATACAGCCACCAGAAAGGATCATTTTCCTTTACCATTCATAGACCAGATGCTAGAAAGACTAGCAGGTCATGATTATTACTGCTTTTTGGATGGCTACTCAGGCTATAACCAGATTGCAGTAGATCCCCAGGATCAAGAGAAAACAACATTCACATGTCCATCTGGAGTGTTTGCTTATAGAAGGATGCCATTTGGGCTATGTAATGCGCCTGCAACCTTCCAGAGATGCATGCTCTCTATTTTCTCTGATATGGTGGAAAAATTTTTGGAAGTCTTCATGGATGACTTCTCAGTATATGGAGACTCATTCAGCTCCTGTCTTGATCACCTGAAACTTGTTCTGAAAAGATGCCAAGAGACCAACCTAGTTTTAAACTGGGAAAAATGTCACTTCATGGTGACTGAGGGAATTGTCCTTGGGCATAAAATCTCAAACAAGGGAATAGAGGTAGATCAAGCTAAAATAGAGGTAATTGAAAAATTACCACCACCTACCAATGTTAAGGCAATCAGAAGCTTTCTGGGGGCATGCAGGATTCTATAGGAGGTTTATAAAGGATTTTTCAAAAATTGCAAAACCTCTAAGCAATCTGCTAGCTGCTGACATGCCATTTGTATTTGACATAGAGTGCCTGCAGGTGTTTGAAACGCTGAAAGCTAAGCTGGTCACAGCACCAGTCATTTCTGCACCAGACTGGACGTTACCATTTGAGCTAATGTGTGATGCCAGTGATCACGCTATTGGTGTAGTATTGGGACAGAGGCATGACAAGCTTCTGCATGTCATTTATTATGCTAGTCGCGTTCTAAATGATGCCCAGAAAAATTACACAACCACAGAAAAAGAATTACTTGCAGTGGTTTACGCCATTGACAAGTTCAGATCATACTTAGTAGGATCAAAAGTGATTGTGTATACTGATCATGCTGCTCTTAAATATCTACTCACAAAGCAGGATTCAAAACCCAGGCTCATCAGATGGGTGTTGCTTCTGCAAGAGTTTGATATAGAAATAAGAGACAGAAAAGGGACAGAGAACTAAGTGGCTGATCATCTGTCCCGGATAGAGCCAGTAGAAGGGACATCCCTCCCCTCTCTTGAGATCTCTGAGACGTTTCCGGATGAGCATTTATTTGCCATTCAGGAAGCACCATGGTTTGCCGATATTACAAACTATAAAGCTGCAAGGTTCATACCCAAGGAGTACAACAGGATACAAAAGAAGAAATTAATTACTGATGCAAAGTACTACTTGTGGGATGAACCCTATCTCTTTAAGAAATGTGCAGACGGAATAATCCGTAGGTGTGTGCCTAGAGAAGAGGCACAGAGGATCCTATGGCATTGCCATGGATCTCAATATGGAGGCCATTTCGGAGGTGAGCGAACAGCAACCAAGGTCCTCCAATGTGGCTTCTATTGGCCCACACTCTATAAAGATTCCCGAGAGTTTGTACGTAACTGTGACAGTTGCCAAAGAGCTGGTAATCTGCCTCATGGTTACGCCATGCCTCAACAAGGAATCTTGGAAATTGAGTTGTTTGACGTATGGGAATTGACTTCATGGGACCTTTCCCACCATTATACTCAAACACTTATATTCTGGTGGCAGTTGACTATGTATCAAAATGGGTTGAGGCCATTGCCACACCTGCCAATGATACTAAGACAGTGCTGAAGTTCCTCCAGAAACATATCTTTAGCAGATTTGGTGTCCCTAGAGTACTAATCAGTGATGGGGGCACTCACTTCTGCAATAAACAGCTTTACTCTGCCATGGTTCGGTATGGAATTCGCCACAAGGTGGCTACTCCATATCATCCACAAACTAATGGGCAAGCTGAAGTCTCTAACAGAGAATTAAAGAGAATCCTAGAACGGACAGTAAATACCCGTAGAAAGGATTGGGCACGGAGCTTGGATGATGCTCTATGTGCTTACAGAACAGCATTCAAGACCCCTATAGGGACCTCTCCATACCAACTGGTGTATGGTAAGGCATGTCACCTGCCCGTGGAACTGGAACATAAGGCCTACTGGGCAACCGGATTCCTAAACTTTGATGCCAAATTAGCAGGAGAAAAAAGATTGCTCCAGCTAAATGAGCTAGAGGAGTTCAGATTCACAGATTTCGAAAATGCCAAGCTTTATAAAGAGAAATAAAAAAAGTGGCATGACAGAAAGCTGTCATCTAGAATCTTTGAACCAGGACAGAAGGTTCTGCTGTTCAACTCTAGACTCAGGCTATTCCCCGGAAAATTGAAATCCCGGTGGAGGGGACCATACGTGATTACAAGCGTATCACCATATGGTTAAGTAGAGCTTCAAGATATTGACTCTGACAAGAAGTTCATTGTTAATGGACAGAGAATCAAGTACTATCTTGAAGGCAATGTTGAGCAAGAGTGCTCAAGGTTGAAGCTAGATTAAAAGCTCAGCAAGGTCCAGCTAAGGACATTAAAGAAGCGCTTGTTGGGAGGCAACCCAATTTTTATTTATTTTCATGGTTTTTCATGTTTTATTAGGTTCATGATCATGTGGAGTCACAAAATAAATATTAAAAATTGAAAACGGAATCAAAAACAGCAGAAGAAAAATCACACCCTGGAGGAAGCACTTGTCTGGCGTTCAACGCCAGAACAGAGCATGGTTCTGGCACTGAACGCCCAGAACAAGCATGGTTCTGGCGTTCAACGCCAGAAATGGCTAGTAAATGGGCGTTGAACGCCCAAAATGGGCACCAACCTGGCGCTGAACGCCCAGAGTTGTGTGCAAGGGCATTTTGCATGCCTAAATTAGTGCAGGGATGTGAATGCCTTGACACCTCAAGATCTGTGGACCTCACAGGATCATTTCAAGATCTGTGGACCCCACAGGATCCCTACCTTCCCTCCTCATAATCCTAGTTTTGTTTTCACATCTTCTTCTTCATCTATTCCTTCTTCTTTTGCTCGAGGGCGAGCAACATTCTAAGTTTGGTGTGGTAAAACAATTATGTGAAGGATCTATAGCTCAGTGGTAGAACATGTGGCTGCAAATCAAGAGATCCCTGAGATACCTCAGGGGATGCACTTCCCTCCACATAATTATTGGAAGCAACTGAGGATAGAAATACCAAAAATCACTAGGAATCAAGCCACAAAGGCAAGGAAGAGACATAAAAGAGCTCAAGAACATCATTGGTTCCTCAAGAAGGAAATGCCATCATCACTAAGGTGGACTCGTTCCTTGTTCTTACTTTCTCTGGTTTTTCGTTTTCTCTATGTTAAGTGCTTATCTATGTTTGTGTCTTCATTACATGATCATTAGTAGTAATTAGTGTCTATTTTGATTTTATCCCCAATTAAGTTATAGTCTATTTTTCTCATCATCAGCAAACATGAATAAAATAGTAGATCTTTTGAATAAGAGGCAATAAAATTTCGAGTTTTTAATAAGAAAAATTCTAATTAGTAACATGTGGTGGCAATGCTTTCTGTCTTCTGAATGAATGCTTGAACAGTGCATATGTCTTTTGAATTTGTTGTTTAAGACTGTTAAATATGTTGGCTCTTGAAAGAATGATGAACATGAGACATGTTATTGATAATCTGAAAAATCATAAAAATGATTCTTGAAGCAAGAAAAAGCAGCAAAGAACAAATTGTGAAAATATATATATATATATAATAAAATAGGCAAAAAAAATAGAAAGAAAAAGAAAAAGCAAGCAGAAAAAGCCAAAAGCTCTTAAAACCAAGAGGCAAGAGCAAAAAGCCAATAACCCTTAAAACCAAAAGGCAAGGGCAAATAAAAAGGATCCCAAGGCTTTGAGCATCAGTGGATAGGAGGGCCTAAAGGAATAAAATCCTGGTCTAAGCGGCTAAACCAAGCTGTCCCTAACCATGTGCTTGTGGCGTGTAGGTGTCAAGTGAGAACTTCAGACTGAGCGGTTAAAGTCAAGGTCCAAAGCAAAAAGAAGAGTGTGCTTAAGAACCCTGGACACCTCTAATTGGGGGCTTTAGCAAAGCTGAGCCACAATCTGAAAAGGTTCACCCAATTATGTGTCTGTGGCATTTATGTATCCGGTGGTAATATTGGAAAACAAAGTGCTTAGGGCCACGGCCAAGACTCATAAAATAGCTGTGTTCAAGAATCATCACACTGAAATAGGAGAGTCAATAACACTATATGAATTCTAAGTTCCTATAGATGCCAATCACTCTGAGCTTCAATGGATAAAGTGAGATGCCAAAATAGTTCAGAAGCAAAAAGCTACTAGTCCGCTCATCTAATTAGAATCTGAGCTTCACTCAAAAACTCTGAGATATTATTGCTTCTCAACTTATTAGTCTTTTATTTTATTTGTCTAGTTGCTTGAGGACAAGCAACAGTTTAAGTTTGGTGTTGTGATGAGCGGATATTTTATACGCTTTTTGGGGTTAATTTCATATAGTTTTTAGTATGTTTTAGTTAGTTTTTAGTTTATTTCCATTAGTTTTTAGGAAAAATTCATATTTCTGGACTTTACTATGAGTTGTGTGTTTTTCTGTAATTTCAGGTATTTTTCTGGCTGAAATTGAGGGAGCTGAGCAAAAATCTGATTCAGGCTGAAAAAGGACTGCTGATGCTGTTGGATTCTGACCTCCCTGCACTCAAAGTGGATTTTCTGGAGCTACAAAACTCGAAATGGTGCTCTTCCAATTGCGTTGCAAAGTAGACATCCAGAGCTTTCCAGCAATATATAATGGTTCATACTTTACTCAATGATAGATGACGTAAACTGGCGTTCAACGCCAGTTCTCTGCCCAATTCTGGCGTCCAGTGCCAGAAAAGGATCAAAAGTTGGAGTTCAACGCCAGAAATGGATCCAAACCTGGCGTTGAACGCCCAAAATGGCCTTATACATGTGAATTGCTTAAGTCTCAGCCCCAGCACACACCAAGTGGGCCCCAGAAGTGGATCTCTGCATCATCTGTCATAGTCTAGTCAATTTCTGTAAACCTAGGCTACTAGTTTAGTATTTAAACAACTTTTAGAGACTTATTTTGTATCTCATGACATATTTAGATCTGAACTTTGTACTCTTTGATGGCATGAGTCTCTAAACTCCATTGTTGGGGGTGAGGAGCTCTGCTGTGTCTCGATGAATTAATGCAAGTATTTCTGTTTTTCATTCAAACACGCTTGTTCCTATCTAAGATGTTCATTCGCGCTTAACTGTGATGAAGGTGATGATCCGTGACATTCATCACCTTCCTCAAACCATGAACGTGTGCCTGACAACCACCTCCGTTCTATATCCAATTGAATGAGTATCTCTTAGATTCCTTAATCGGAATCTCCGTGGTATAAGCTAGAACTGATGGCGGCATTCATGAGAATCCGGAAAGTCTAAACCTTGTCTGTGGTATTCTGAGTAGGATTCAATGATCGAATGATTGTGACGAGCTTCAAACTCACGAGTGCTGGGCGTTAGTGACAGACGCAAAAGGATGAAGAATCCTATTCCAGTATGATCGAGAACCGACAGATGATTAGCCGTGCTGTGACAGAGCATGTGAGAATATTCTTCACTGAGAGGATGGGATGTAGCCATTGACGACGATGATCCCCTACATACAGCTTGCCATAGGAGGACGTGCGTGCGTGAATTAGAAGACAGAGGAAAGCAGAGATTCAGAAGACAAAGCATCTCCAAAACTCCAACATATTCTCCATTACTGCATAACAAGTAACCTTTAATTTATGCTCTCTTGGTTATTCGCAATTCAACTGATAAACATAATTGACTTCCTAACTAAGATTTACAAGATAACCATAGATTGCTTCAAACCAACAATCTCCGTGGGATTCGACCCTTTCTCACGTGAGGTATTACTTGGACGACCCAGTGCACTTGCTGGTTAGTGGTACGAGTTGTGAAAAGTGTGATTCACAATTTGTGCACCAGTCATCACAATTATACTGGCAAACGCCAATCTACACCGCACACTAGTAGATCAAGGGAGTTCTGCCGACATCTTATTCAAAACAGCTTTCGACAAACTCGGCTTAGAAGAAAGGGAACTAAGAGCATACCCGAACAATCTGTTTGGACTAGGAGACACTCTGATACAACCGTTGGGATACGTATCGCTACACACTACTTTTGGAAAGGGGAACCAATCTAGGACCCTCAAAATAGACTACATTGTGGTCGACGTAAGTTCAGCCTACAATGCTCTCATAAGACAAACAACACTCAATCAAATCGGTGCAATAGTCTCAACTCCACATCTTTGCATGAAATTCCCAACTACAGAGGGGATAGCCACGATAAAGACAGATCAAAAGATGGCACGTCGCTGTTATAACGAGAGCTTAAACCTCAAAGGCAGAGGAGAAGAGTTTCATACAATTGAGCTTGGCGGAGCTCAGCGTCGAGAAGAACTCCGTCTGCACCCAGAAGGTGAGGTAGAGAAGGTCCAGATTAGAGACACCGCATATAAAACGACTAATATCGGTACGGTACTAAGAGGAGACTCAAAGGACTCACTGAAACAATTCCTGTGAAATAATGTCGACCTCTTCGCATGGAAAGCCGCAGACATGCCAGGCATAGACCCCAAGTTAATGTGCCACAAGTTAGCGGTCTATCCAGGATCTCGGCCGGTGCAACAGAAACGAAGAAAACTCGGACCAGAACGATCCCGAGCTGTGGAAGAACAAGTACAAGTGTTATTGGAGGCAGGATTCATAAGAGAAGTCAAGTATCCACTATGGCTAGCCAATGTCGTTTTGGTGAAAAAGTCAAACGGGAAGTGGCGCATGTGTACCGATTACACCGATCTCAACAAAGCCTGCCCGAAAGATCCATATCCACTCCCAAGTATTGATGCTCTGGTAGATGCTTCCTCTGGATATAGATACCTCTCGTTTATGGACGCCTATTCGGGATACAACCAAATCCCCATGTATCCACCAGATCAAGAAAAAACATCGTTCTTAACACCAAAGGCGAACTACTGCTACATCGTGATGCCTTTCGGCCTCAAGAACGCGGGAGCTACTTATCAAAGGCTAATGAATAAAGTCTTCTCAGATCACATCGGGAAAATCATGGAAGTCTATGTGGACGACATGTTGATAAAAACACAGAACGACTATAAGGAAGCATGACATGCGACTCAACCCCGCAAAATGCACCTTCGCAGTTGAAGCAGGCAAATTCTTGGGTTTCATGCTCACACAAAGGGGAATTGAAGCAAATCCAGACAAATGTCAAGATATACTCAACATGAAGAGCCCAACCTGTGTCAAAGAGGTACAGCAACTCAACGGGAGATTGGCCGCCCTATCCCGATTTTTAGCAGGAGCTGCGATAAGATCTCTCCCCTTCTATGCTACTTTAAGAAAGGGAAAACAGTTCGAATGGACGACAGAATGTGAACAAGCTTTCCAAGACTTCAAGGAGTTCTTAGGACGGCCACCTATCCTATCTCGACCACAAGAAGGAGAACCACTTATATTATATCTCGCAGTAGGAAGCCGGGCAATAGCCTCAGTACTAGTCAGAGAAGACGAAAATGGGCAACAACCCGTTTACTTCATTAGCAAAGCACTACAGGGATCCGAGCTGAACTACCAGAAAATAGAAAAATTTGCCTATACTCTCATCCTAACATCTCGACGACTCCACCCGTACTTTCAGGCTCATACCATTAAGGTTAGAACTAACCAGCCCATAAAAGAAATACTGCAAAAAATAGATTTAGCAGGCAGAATTCTACAATGGGCAGTCGAGCTATCAAATCACAGTATCTGGCCGACTTCATCGCAGAATTCACAGATACCCCGGAAGCCCCCGTAGAATGGAATCTCTACGTGGACGGTTCTTCAAATAAAACTGGAAGCGGCGCAGGCGTGATAATAGAAAGCAACCAAGGAACCCAAGTTGAGCTTTCCCTCAAGTTTGGGTTCCCGACCTCCAATAACCAAGCGGAATATGAAGCACTATTAGCTGGTTTGAAGCTGGCTAAAGAGGTCGGAGCTCAAAAACTCAACATTTACAGCGATTCACAAGTAATCACATCACAAATAACAGGGAGCTACCAAGCCAAAGAACCCACCATGAAAAAATATTTAGACAAAACTAAGGAACTACTCGGACAAGTCGGGGAATATAAGATCTGCCACATACCCCGCGAACGAAATGCCCGAGCTGATGCACTCTCAAAACTAGCCAGCACCAAACCAAGGGGCAACAATAGAAGCCTCATCCAGGAAATGTTGCAAAACCCGTCAATCTCGGAAGAAGAACAAGTCCTGGCCATAACAAGTCAGGACCAAGGATGGATGACTCCGATAATCAACTACCTCAAAGAAGGAACACTCCCCGCAGAAGAAAAGGAGGCAAAAAAGTTAAAAAGGGAGGCACAGTACTACACCATCCTAAACAACATCCTGTACAAAAGAGAAATCTCAATACCTTTACTAAAATGCGTGTCGACCTCTAACACAAAGGAAGTGCTAGAGGAAATACATAGCGGCATTTGTGGCAATCATCTCGGAGCGCGAGCTCTCGCAAAAAAAGTACTCCGGGCAGGATTTTATTGGCGAACTCTACAGAAAGAAGCCACAGAATTTGTAAAGACATATCCACCATGTCAAAAATATGCCAATTTTCACATCGCCCCGCCAGAAGAGCTCATCAGCGTGACTTCACCTTGGCCATTTGCAAAATGGGGACTCGATCTTCTCGGCCCCTTCCCACAAGGATCAGGACAAGTTAAATTTCTCATAGTGGGAGTAGATTACTTTACAAAGTGGATTGAGGCAGAACCCCTAGCCAATGCCACCGCTCAAAGGAGTCGGAAATTCTTATATAGAAACATTGTCACGAGATTCGGGATTCCATATTCGATAACTACAGACAATGGCACTCAATTCATAGATGCAGGCTTCAGAAAACTAGTAGCCGACTTGAATATAAAGCACCAGTACACCTCCGTTGAGCATCCACAAGCCAATGGACAGACCGAGGCGGCTAACAAAGTCATATTGGCTGGACTAAAACGGAGATTACAAAATGCAAAGGGAGCCTGGGCAGAAGAGCTTCCACAGGTCCTATGGGCATATCGAACAACTCCACATTCCACCACGAAGGAATCCCCTTTCCGATTAGCATACGGAACGGAAGCGATGATTCCAGTAGAAATTGAGGAAGGATCGCCAAGAATAGTTCACTACAATGAAGAAGCAAACTCCCAACTTCAAAGAGAAGAGCTCGACTTGTTACCCGAAATCCAAGAAAGAGCTCGGATCACGGAAGAAGCCCTAAAGCGCCGAATGGCTTCCAGATACAATCAAAAGGTAGTGCCGAGAAGTTTTACGGAGAATGATCTTATCCTAATCCGAAATGATATCGGAACAACTCAACCGGGAGAAGGAAAGCTGGCGGCAAACTGGAAAGGACCCTACCGAGTTATAGAAGTACTTGGAAAGGGCTACTACAGACTGTCTGAACTCGACGGACGAGAGCTTCTCAGGTCATGGCACGCCTGCAACCTCAGAAAGTACTACAGTTAGAAAAAAGGATATAAAAGATCTCATCATTGGATGCACTCTTTTTCCTAAAAAGGTTTTTTAATGAGGCACCAAGTTGAGACTCAGACAATCCCATATGTATATATTTCTACTTTTTCTTTTAATAAAATATATTTGAGATATTCTACAAAGATTTCAAGACGCATTAATCTGAAGCATTCATCGTCCGATTATAAAGCGACAGATCGGCAGAAAGTGAAAAAGAATTTCACTGCACGATCACGGTAGAGACAAACCGTCCGATAAAGGTGAAAACGCGATTCACCCAAAGGACGACCTAGAGATGACAACCACTTTCTACAAATCGGCAAAGATGAACACAGAATAATGTAAGAAGTTATCGAAAGTGGTCTAAAAAAGAACCTGACGAGGTCCTACGGATCACTAAAATAATAACTTTAAGACTGGCCGACATTGAGAAGTCGGACCAAGTCAACCCGAGTTACAAGTAAACCCTGGAAAGAGGTCTGGCCAACCCTATTAAAGAGGATTACTTTAACTCAGAAGGGCTCGACATGACAAAGTCAGCCCAAACTAAAAGTTATCAAAGTTTCTGACAAAGATCCAAGAAAGAGGACTACAAATAACTTAAAGGAGACCGATATAACCAAGTCGGACTCCTACTACTAAAAGTTATCAAAGTAGTCCTTGAAAGAGATCTGACAAAGATCCAAGAAAGAGGACTACAAATAACTTAAAGGAGACCGATATAACCAAGTCGGACTCCTACTACTAAAAGTTATCAAAGTAGTCCCTGAAAGAGATCTGACAAAGATCCAAGAAAGAGGACTACAAATAACTTAAAGGAGACCAATATAACCAAGTCGGACTCCTACTACAAACAAGTTATCAAAGTAGTCCCTGAAAGAGATCTGACAAAGATCCAAGAAAGAGGACTACAAATAACTTAAAGGAGACCGATATAACCAAGTCGGACTCCTACTACTAAAAGTTATCAAAGTAGTCCCTGAAAGAGATCTGACAAAGATCCAAGAAAGAGGACTACAAATAACTTAAAGGAGACCGATATAACCAAATCGGACTCCTACTACTAAAAGTTATCAAAGTAGTCCCTGAAAGAGATCTGACAAAGATCCAAGAAAGAGGACTACAAATAACTTAAAGGAGACCGATATAACCAAGTCGGACTCCTACTACTAAAAGTTATCAAAGTAGTCCCTGAAAGAGATCTGACAAAGATCCAAGAAAGAGGACTACAAATAACTTAAAGGAGACCAATATAACCAAGTCGGACTCCTACTACAAACAAGTTATCAAAGTAGTCCCTGAAAGAGATCTGACAAAGATCCAAGAAAGAGGACTACAAATAACTTAAAGGAGACTGATATAACCAAGTCGGACTCCTACTACTAAAAGTTATCAAAGTAGTCCCTGAAAGAGATCTGACAAAGATCCAAGAAAGAGGACTACAAATAACTTAAAGGAGACCGATATAACCAAATCGGACTCCTACTACAAACAAGTTATCAAAATAGTTCCTGAAAGAGATCTGACAAAGATCCAGGAAAGGGATTACAAATATAACTTGGAAATGGACTGCGAAAACAACTCGGAGACCAACTTGAAGGAATCGGTTACGAATCATCAGAAATAAACCAGAGCGAGAACGAACCAAAAAATTCTTAGTTAGACCTACCTAACCACAACCACAAAGGATTCAAAATACAAAATACAAAAGCAATCCAAAAGAGGTTAAGCTGTAGGGTTCCAACATTCACAGAAAAAGAAATACCAAGTCAAGCACAAAAGACAAAGTTATCATCCATAAGGTTAAAAAGCCTCGGAGGCAACGAAAACCTACCGCAAAAAAGTAGAAGCATGCTACCATTTGTTTTTATAAAAAAAAAAAATAAAAGTTGCTAGGCAAGCAACAAGAAAGTGTCAGCAAAACATAAAGAGTTTAAAAAAGCCCACAAGCCGGGCCAACTACATGTCCAGAATAAAAATAAAAAGCTAAGAGTCAGAAGATTTTTTAACAGCATCAGGCCGAGGAGACGGAGGCCAAGTCTGGAGAGGAACGGCATCTACAGTACCGTCATCCCGATTCAAAATCTGGCAGTCGGGATCAGAAACAGGAGGACCAACCTCGGCGGGGGCAGCAGAAGTCGACACCTGGGTAGAGGTTACAGGGGGAGGATCGACATCATCCTCATCCTCTTCATCAGGGACAACTTTGCCATCCCTGACAACGTTCTCTAAGCTAAAGAGGGTCAGGTCGGCCTCGGGAGCAATAACCCGAACTTGTTCCTTCAGGTTCTCATAGGCAGCAGTTACACTGCCAACAAGATGACCTTGGAGTTCGGAATAATTCTCCCAGGCATTCTCCAATTCTTCTCTTAGACGCAACACCTCCCGGTAAGACGTCAAATAACTATCCTTATGCCGCATAGCCGTGTCCTCAGCCAGTTTCAGAGAGTCAGCCAAGAAAGAAGAAATAGCCTTTTTATTTTCCAAATCTTTCTCCAACCTGACCACCCTTACTTCAAGCTCCCCCTTCAAATCCTTCATCCGATCAAACTCCTGTTTGGCCTCCTCCATAAAAGCTTTAGTGGCATGGAGAGGAAGACTTTGAGCAGTCCGATATAGGGCCGCCCCCATGTGTGCCAACTTGATACCACTTCGGGTGATATAATCAAAATGATGAAGAATCGACACGTCGTCCATAGGAAGAACACCATAAGGGCCGATTTGTTGATCTACAAACACAACTGCATCAAAGTCAGGAGCATCAAGGTTGAAAGGATCAGTTGTTCTTTGCTTCTTACTAGGAGGGGACCGGAAGCAGCAACGGATGATTGTGGAGGATCGACCTAACGGACCCGAGGAGTAGGAATTGCTCTCCTCGGCCTGGGAGAACTCGGTATAGGAGGTTTAACCAGAGGCTGAGAAGACCCCTCTCTGGCCGCTTTGGCCGAGAGGTTTAGTGCTGCGGTCGCCTTCTTCGCCTTCTTATAGGCTCTCATAGAATCATTATTCTTCGACATCTCTGAAAAACACAAAAAACAAAGACAAGTTACAACACAGGAGAAACAAAGCCCGGGAGCAAGTATAAAAACAAATCAGGCAGTACCCAAAGCAGCCTGAACCAAAGATGGATCACTCAAAAATCTCTTCGTGTCCAGGTGGGGTGGCTTCCCCCACAAATCTTCAAGAACGACCACAAAGGCCCGCTCAACCTCACTAAGCATTTCCCACGTGTAACGTGGCACTCTTACATTCTTTTGCCACTCCAGAGGAAAAGCAGGTTCATCATTTTCATCAAGGAAAAAGGGGTGAACCCCCTCAATGGCACGAACTCGGAAGAAATAGTTCTTAAAATCTTTAAACGACTCATCATACATGGCAAACACTTTATGCCCCTGGGCCGACCTGAAAGAAACCCAGGAAGCTTTCTTTTTGGAGGAACCCCCAGGTTTGGCCGAGACAAAAAGATAAAGAAAAAGAGTTTCAGAAGGTGTTATATCCAACTCCTGACAAAGAAGTTGAAATATTTTGATAAAACCCCAGGAGTTTGGATGCAGCTGGGATGGGGCAATGTTGCAGGACCACAACAAATCAGTTTCAAAGGCAGTAAAAGGGAAAGTAACGTTCAATTGGCTGAAAAAGTATTCATAAGCATAGAAAGAGGGACGCTCCCCCTCGACGGAAGTCGGAAAACAAACTCTCTCATCAGAATCAGGAGCAACAAGCTCATAATCACCCTCGCAGGAACTGTTAGCACAAATCCTATGGCGCTTCCTCAGCTCTGTGCAAAATTCAGCATCCACAATAGAAACACACAACAAAATAAGGGAGTCCAGTCAATCGGACATCCCCTCGGGAACTCTGGAAGACATCTCTACAATGTTATTGCGAGAAGACATGAGGCCAACTAAATCCTACAAGCAAGAAAAAGAAGAGGAGATTACCAAAAATATCTCAGACAAGGGAGAAAACTACTCAATACGATGCAGGAGATCACACAGAAAAGGAAAACCCCAAGACTCAAACCAAAATCTTGGGGCAATCCTTTGGAGGCAGTAACAAAGCAAGGTTTCCAGGAAAATCTATAGCTCTCACCCTAGCACCTTACAAACAAAAGACTTCAAACAAAGCAAGATTTCCCAGAAGCCTAAGTCATCACAGTCAACCAAGCAAAAGCATTCCCAAAAAATACAAAACCAAAACACGACAAATGAAAATCATCAAAGGTACGAACTTTTGAGAAATCAGACAAAAAGCAATCAAGCAAAGCAAGGAACGGATGAAGAAGTGCCTATTGAATAGTAAAAAATCAGAAGCAACAAACAAAAACCATATAAAGCCTCGACGGAAACGCCAGAGGAACGCACAAAAGAAAGCAAAGAAAAACACATTTACAGCGACGAATAGATGCGGAGTCACGAAAAGGTTCAAACTTTCAAAACATGCAAAGGCAAAAGCTTCACCCAAAGGACTGAAGACGAAATTGAGAAAAAAGCAAAAAAATTAGTACCAACCTGAAAAGGCAGCAAGACTTCAGGAAAGGTGAAGAGAAATGCGAAACCACGAAATCCAGGCAGAGGCTTCAGAAAAATCAAACAAAGGCCGCAACACAAAGAAAGTTGAAAGTGAGAGAATGAAGAGAGAAATACGAAGGAGTTACGGAAAAGGCGAAAGAAGAGAAACCATTTCTGGGTTTTCAAAATTAAAACAAAGAGCCAAAAAAGGAAACGGGGCAATTAATGCTAAAATTAAAAGGCATTAAACCCTCGCACGTTCCCAAAGCACCGATATAAAAGCGCGCGCTTGTAGAGGAAAACGTTCTACATTCAAAAGGTATTGAAAAAAGAAGTCGACAAAATGCTTGAGTCTGGCTTCGTTACAAGAAAGACCGAAGTCAGGGAACTCGGCCTCAACAAAGAAGACCGAGCTCAAGCAGGGGCACTGTTCATACCCTGGGTCGAGCTATCCGACCTGGGATGATCAACGATGAAGCGACCGACCTGTTAAGGTCAAAGAGGACCGACTTCGTTATAAAGAGTTCGGTCATACCGACAGCAGAGCCCAATAAAAGGGCCCAAATAGGGGAACACGACCCAGAATCCAAAGGCAATCCCAGCCTATAGAGATAAAGGCGGTTCCCTTGAAAGATAAGCTGGCTTCACTCAAGATAAGATAAGATAAGATAAGATAACTAACTTATCTTATCAGAAAGGTCAGCCCACGCTACTATAAATACACTGGAGCACCCAGGTATAACTCATACTCTGATTCTACATAAAAACCTGCTCAATACCCGTGCTAACTTAAGCATCGGAGTCTCTTGCAGGTACCCCCCACCCTCCGGTGGCCAAGGATCAGCAGTGCAGCAAGTCCAACGAGTCGGACCCAACAACTCCGGCCGTCATCAGCCAGCCGGACACGTCATCTCCGACCAGTACAGAAGATCTCATCCGAGATCGACCTCCAGTTTCAGGTAACCCTCGGAACAATTAGGTAAGGAACTAAGTTTGGTATTCACACACCAAATGAAGTTCAGAAATTCATGAGTATACATGCATGCTGACTATTTCTCAAGTGCTTGGGGAACAAGCAACTTTCCATAACTCTGCAGGGATTCAAGTAACCTTCTGGAAAAATAGTACACCGTCATCCAGGGAGGATGATGACAACAAAGAGATAGCTAGAAGGCACCACCAAAAGGTTGTATTGTTACTTGATTCTATATGCTTGGAAATGCTAAAAAAGATGGGAAATCTGAATGTGTCCCTGAATTATTAGTTACTCTTTAGTTTAAATCACTAGAATTTAATTTTTGTTTTCCCCTGCTTAGGTCTATGCTAGCTGTGCCAAATGATCTGATGCATTTTCACCTTGCTTACTTGTATGCTTGTCCTTTGAAGTCAAATAAAAAGAGATGTTATGAAAGACCAGAGTGATGTTCAATTTGTGGATTAAAGTTCTTAAGCTTGTGGTGTAGTAATTACTTAGCTAAGTTGGTTCACCAACAAGGTAGGAAGGCAACTATCTGTCCTGAATCATATGCTTGAAACACACCCCATGAGACTAGCTACATAACAAGATCCTAATTAGAAAAAGAGAAAGAAAAATGAAAGTTGAGAAATAAAGAAAAAGAATAAGAAATAAGGCTAGGCACCAAGGGTTGAATCTTAAGGCATGTGTTTGTGGTGCTCCTGTGCAAAGGATATACTTGGATGAATAAGCTCTTAGGGGTGCCTTATCACTTGGTAACTTGGGTTAACTAACCCAGAATTATCAGCTGAAAGTCCACTATTAAGAGTAACCTTTGCTACAGAACACTTAGTAACCCAAAGAGGTACTGGACACCAAGGCCTCAAGTAAGAAAATAACAAACCATGTGCCTGTGGTGTGTATGTATGGGGGAAAGAGACTTGAGGGAGTAAGTCCTTAGGGGTGTCTTAACACCCAACATCTTGGACTAACTGGTTCGGGAGTGCTGACTGAAAGCTTATCTTAAAGAGTCGCCCCCTTACAAAGCACCTAGTCTAAAGAACACAATCAAACCCTGAAAAGAAAAAGGGATCAATAAATAAAAGTCTCATAGGGTGCAATTAAGTGAGTATTCCAGGGCATGGTAAAGGTCTGAAAGCCAATAAAGGAATGAACCTAAGTTGCTATGCATGAAACCCCATAAAACCAAGGACATGACTTCCACAATAATGATTCATTTCTCTTGTCATTTCATTCACCAATCTTATGTTTCAGTGCTTGCTTAGGGACAAGCAAGCTTTAAGTTTGGTGTTGTGATGCCAGGACATTTTGGCCAGTTTCACTGACCTTTTCTTTACTGTTTTAGGGTAGTTTCATGCATTTTCTTAGTTAATAAGCAAGTCTTGGGTGGATAATCACTTACATCTTGATTCAAGCAAACATTATGAATTTCATGTGATTTTATGAGAATTATGCATGAATTGAATGACAAATTGGATAATGCATGTCTCATAACTTGGATTAGAGCTTTGATGGACTTTATTTGCTTGATTTCAGGACAAAGGAAGTAAGGAAGAGCCACGTTAGCAGCCACGTTAATCTAATTAACGTGACCTCTAACGTGGAATGGGAATAAACTTGCAACGTTAATGAGAAAAGTGATTGCCAATAACGCCTTCGAGACTATCATGGCCGACATTAATTATCATGTTAACTACATTAACGTTAGTTAACGTGGAGAAAAAGGGAGCTCCAGCGTTAGTGGTAAAAGTGAACACCACTAACGCTCCAAATTGGCAATTAGCCACGTTAAGAGTCACGTTAACTTAGTTAACGTGAACTCTAATATGGAAAGGAAGACCATACCAATGTTAGTGACACTCACCTTTGTCACTAACGTTGGACTAAGCCCAATTGGCCACGTTAAGAGTCACGTTAACTACATTAACGTGAACTCTAACGTGGAGGAGCAAGGAATCGCCAACGTTAGTGACACTCACCTTTGTCACTAACGTTGGACCAAGCCACTATGAGCCACGTTGGCTGCCATGTTAATTGCATTAACGTGGAAGCTAACATGGAGGAAGGAATGATGAGCCAACGTTAGTGACACTCACCTTTGTCACTAACGTTGGAGATGGCTATCACCACAACGTTAGTGGCCACGTTAAGACAATTAACGTAACGCACTAATGTGAGAAGGGGCGTTTGGAGCGTTAGTGATAAAGGTAAGTGTCACTAAAGCTCTCGAGGCTAAGGCATGCCCACGTTAAGAGCCACGTTAGTTATACTAACGTGGACTCTAACGTGAGAAAAGGGGAGCTAAGAGCAACGTTATTGGCAAAGGTAAACGCCAATAACGCTTGCGATGGACTAAGAGGCAACGTTAGTGATCACGTTAGTGCCACTAACGTTGAAGTTAACGTGAACCATCTTAGGCTAGGAACGTTAGTGAAAAAGGTGATCGTCACTAACGTTCTCGAACCCACATTTTCACTTAACGTTAACGCCACTAACGTCCTAGCTAAAGTCCATGCCTACTTCACACTTTTTCTGCAAGTAAAGCTGAGCCCACTGAAGATTCCAAACTACTTCAAACTTAAGATCCAAAGGCCCATATCCAAAGACTTGAAGAGCCAACTAGAAGATCAGAAGAGTAGTATATATAGGAGTAGTTTTGAACTAGAGAGGGAGCTTTTGGTATTGGGAGAACTACTCTCTGTATAATTTTACTTTCTCTGCAACTTCTAGTTTTACTTTCAGAATGTATTCTCCATCTTTGCTTTCCATTTCTAGAGCTATGAACAACTAAACCTCTTTCATTGGGTTAGGGAGCTCTGTTGTAATTTGATGGATCAATAATAGTTTTCATTATTCTTCTTCATTCTTTTCTCTTGATTTTACTAGAAAGCTTTCAATCTTCATCCAATTGGGTAGTTGTCTTGGAAAAGAAGCTATTCAT
Organism: Arachis hypogaea; assembly: GCF_003086295.3. NCBI lineage: Eukaryota > Viridiplantae > Streptophyta > Magnoliopsida > Fabales > Fabaceae > Arachis > Arachis hypogaea. The sequence goes on along the minus strand of NC_092051.1, from coordinate 35,449,026 downwards.
ACTTGGATCTCTTCGGAACCTTGGAAGAGGAATGAAGAGATCATGCTAGAAATGCTTTCTCATGTTGGACTAAATTGGGGTTTGGATGGATATAGTGACATATAATCCTACCAACACTTTGATTTGGGAATACATGTGGTATAATTAGTGACCACTCTTCATCTCTTCTCATGAGCAATTAGACCAAGGAATTGGCTATTGATCAAGATTTGAGAGATTGAATTACCAAGAAATTGGAATTCAATCACTTAAGATTGCCAAGGAGATCAATGAATGCATTGATTGAGGAAGAGATAAAGATGAACTTGATCCGGAGAATACAACATCTCCTGAGCCCAATGAATCCCCCATTTCTGATCTTACCCATTCTCTGTACTTTCTGCCATTTACTTTTATGTTCATTTCCCCAAATCCCCATTTAAGATTCTGCAATTTACTTTCCGCCATTTACATTTTGCTCTTTAATTCCAGCATTTACATTTTCTGTTATTTACTTTCCCGCCATTTAATTTCCTGCAATTCTCAAATCAAATTCTTCTTAGCTCAACTAGAACATTCCTCCAATTAAAGTTGCTTGACCAATCAATCCCTGTAGGATTCGACCTCACTCTATTGTGAGTTTTTACTTGACGACAATTCGGTATACTTGCCGAGGGAAAATTGTTGAGAGACAAGTTTCCGTGCATCAGTTGCTTGGGGACAAGCAACAATTTAAGTTTGGTGTTGTGATGAGCGGATAATTTATACCCTTTTTGGCATTGTTTTTAGGTAGTTTTTAGTATGCTTTAGTTACTTTTTATTATATTTTTATTAGTTTTTATGATAAAATCACATTTCTGGACTTTACTATGAGTTTGTGTGTTTTTCTATAATTTCAGGTACTTTCTGGCTAAAATTGAGGGACCTGAGCAAAAATCTTATTCAGAGGCTGAGAAAGGACTACAGATGCTGTTGGATTCTGACCCTCCTGCACTCAAAATAAATTTTCTAGAGCTACAGAATCCCAATTGTCACGCTCCTAATTACGTTGGAAAGTAGACATCTTGGGCTTTCCAGCAATATATTATAGTCCATACTTTTCCCGAGATTTGATGGCCCAAACTGGCGTTAAACGCCAGCTAGAGACCCTTTTCTGGAGTAAAACGCCAGAACTGGCACCAAAATTGGAGTTAAACGCCCAAACTGGCACCCAAGCTGGAGTTTAACTCCAAGAATAGTCTATGCACGTGAAAGCTTCAATGCTCATGCCTAGCACACACCAAGTGGGCCCCGGAAGTGGATTTCTGTACTATCTGTACTTTGTTACTCATTTTTTGTAAACCTAAGTTACTAGTTTGGTATAAAAACTACTTTTAGAGATTCATTTTGTAACTCATGACATTTTACATCTCATATTGTATCTTCTACGGCATGAGTCTCTAAACCCCATAGGTGGGGGTGAGGAGCTCTGCTGTGTTTCAATGGATTAATGCAATTACTACTGTTTTCTATTCAATCACGCTTGATTCTATTCTAAGATACTCACTCGTACTTCAATATAGAGAATATGATGATCCGTGACACTCATCATTATTCTCAATTCTATGAACGCGTGCCTGACAATTACTCTCGTTCTATCTGAGCTCAACGTAGTCATTGGGCGACAGCTTGAGTGCGTATCTCTTGGGTCTCTGATCCACGGACCGAGTCCGTGAGATTAAAACCTTCTTGGTAGAGGCTAGAACCAATTGGCAGCATTCCTGGGATCCAAAAAGTCTAAACCTTGTCTGTGGTATTCCGAGTAGGATCTGGAAAAGGATGACTGTGACGAGCTTCAAACTCGCGAATGTTGGGTGCAGTGACAATGTGCAAAAGGATAGAGAGATCCTATTCCGACGCTAGTAAAAATCGACAGATGATTAGCCGTGCGGTAGCTGTACCTAGTATTTTTCATCCGAGACGAGAAATCTGACAGTTTATTAGCCGTGCAGACATCGTACCTGGTATTTTTCATCCAAGAGGATCATACAGCTTGGCATTGAAGGAAGCCATGCGTGTTTGGAGAAGAAGATATTAGGAAAGCAGAGATTCAGACAACAGAGCATCTTTGGAACCTCAACCTGTTCCTCATTACTAAATCACAAGTACCATTTATTTCATGTTATTTACTTTTCATAAACAAAATCATTTTTATCATTAATCTCCTGACTAAGATTTACAAGATAACCATAGCTTGCTTCAAGCCGACAATCTCCGTGGGATCGACCCTTACTCACGTAAGGTATTACTTGGACGACCCAGTGCACTTGCTGGTTAGTTGTGCGGAGTTGTGAAAAGTGTGAATCACAATTTTGTGCATAATATATTTTTTTCTTTTTTTTTTTGCACTGTATGCTTTTTTTATTTGTTTTTTAAACCATAAAATCAACAATAATGAGATGGAAATGAAACACCAAATGATACGGAATGTAACCCAGGATAATATGAAAGATCAAAGAAAGGGACTCCTCTACCTCAATTCGATTTCCTGATACAACAGCTAAGGAAATCACTCTACCTCACCTGTTCACACCAAAGTTTCTCAAAGAAACTCAAAGAAATTTTTATTCATAAAAAATTAAGGAAAAAGTGGCTACCAGGTTTTAGAGGATTTTTATACCTCTTAAGTTTAAAATCCTAACTCATAAGTTCACTATAATAAGAAAAAAATGGGCCAAATCATAACTGGGCCTAAAACAACAAAACAACAAAAATAAAATAAATTAAATTCTAAGAAAGTGATGTCTTTTTAATTCATCTTGACTAATGAGAGTCTTCAATGCATCTTGTAAATAGTAAGATGTTTGACTTTTGATAATCGTTAATCATTGTGTTTCCCAATTCTTGATGCATCTCCTGAACACATGATTCAGCCATGTTTGCTGGTGCACGAATCCCCACACTTTTGTACAGCTGCACCAGCAAGTGCACTGCGTCGTCCAAGTAATACCTGAGCGAGACAGGGTCGATCCTACGAGGATTATTGGCTTGAAGCAAGCTATGGTTATCCTGCAGGTCTTAGTCAGGCAGATGAGAGAGTAGGAGATGTTGGTATGTTATTTTTAATGGCATAAAAAGGAATGAATGAAAGTGATAATTAGAACTCAGAAGTCGTGTAAACTGTGAAAAGAGGGATATGAATGAGTTAAATGATTGGAGTTGCTTAGTCTTTCTGAATTAATTCTGGTATCACTGTTTCCTTTGCTTGTGAGTGATTGCTTCAATGGCAGGCTGTATGTGATTGACACTGGTTTAAGCAGCTGCCAATAATCCTCCAGATCTGAACCCCAGGTTTAGTGCGGATCCATTCTGATTGAGGGTGAAGCTCGTACAGTTCATTCTCTTTATTGATCCTACTCAAAACATCACAGACAAGGTCAGATCTTCCAGATCAGAGAATGCTGCACCTTGGGTTCTAGCCTCTACCACAGAGACTCTAATCTCCCGGTAAATCGGCTGAACTGATGTCTCGAGAAGTCCCCAACGAAGTCGTGGATTAGCCATCTGAGAGATGTATATTCAAGCTGGTGGTTCATCATTGTCCGATGAAAGACACACCCTGAACCCATGTAGAACGTGATAAACTTATGACAGTTCAACGCATTCATATTGATGAAGAACGAATATACATCTTAGAATTAATCAAACACGGATCGAAGAGAAACAATAATACTTTTATTAATTCATAGGACTCAGCAAGGCTCCTTCCCTCAACCTAGGAGGATTATAAACTTATGCTGATGGTAAAATGTGTATGATGGTAAAAGTGATGTAAAGTTGTCAAAAGGTATTCGAATAACATGAATAAAATCTCTTAAATACTAAACAATGACTAGTAAGGGCATGTTTTGGTGAGTGTTTGGGCTGAGTTTTGATGAGATCCACGTGCTATGAGCTCTTTTGGGCGTGAAACGCCAGTTAGGGAACCTCTTTGGGCGTTTGGACGCTAGGCTCTGCTCCTTGGGCGCTGGACGCCAGAAAGTGGGCAGGAAGCTGGCATTGGACGCCAGTTTTGGGCCTTCTATTCCGAAACAAAGTATAAACTATTATACATTGCTAGAAAGCTCTAGAAGTCAGCTTTCTATAGCCGTTATGAATGCTCCATTTGGACTTCTATAGCTCAAAAAAATCTCTTCCAAGTGCAAGCAGGTCAGATCTGGACAGCATCTGCAATGCTTTCTCTGTCTCTGGATCAGACTTTTGCTCCAACTCTTCAATTTTAGCAAGAAAATACCTGAAATGGTACAAAAACACAAAAACTTAAAGTGGAATCCAAAAATGTGAATTTAACACTAAAACCTGTAAAAACTTAATAAAAACTGAATAAAACATATTAAAAACTATATGAAAACTATGCCAAAAAGCGTATAAAATATCCGCTCATCACAATACCAAACTTAAACTGTTGCTTGTTCCCAAGCAACTAAAAATAAAATAGGTTGAAAAGAAGATTAGGATGCAATAAATCTCTGAGTTTCCAATAAAGCTCAGTTTCAATTAGATGAGCGGAACTTAGTAGCTTTTTGCTTCTGAATAGTCTTGGCATCTCAATATCCATTGAAAATCAGAATGGCTGGCATCTTTAGGAACTTAGAATCCAGAGGATATTATTGATTCTCCTAGTTCAGATCTTTTTTATTCTTGAACACAACTTTCAGAGTCTTGGTCGTGACCCTAAGCACCTTATTTTCCAGTATTACCACCGGATACAATAATGCCACAGACACTTTAACTAGGTGAACCTTTTCAGATTATGACTCAGCTTTGCTAGAGTCTCCAGATAGAGGTGTCCAGAGTTCTTAAGCACACTCTTTTTGCTTTGGACCACGACTTTAACCGCTCAGTCTCAAGCTTTTTTTTTTCACTTGACACCTTCACGCCACAAGCACATGGTTAGGGACAGCTTGATTAGCCGCTTAGGCCAGGATTTTATTCCTTTAGGCCTCCTATCCATTGATGCTCAAAGACTTGGGACCCTTTTACCCTTGCCTTTTGGTTTAAAGGGTTATTGGCTTTTTGCTCTTGCCTTTTGGTTTAAAGAGATAATGGCTTTTTCTTTTTCTATTTTCTTTTCTTTTTTCGCCATTTTTTTTTCCGAATGCATCATGCTTTTTTCTTTTTCTTTTGCTACTTTTTCTTGTTTCAAGAATCATATTTTGAATTTTTCAGATCATCAATAATATTTTTCCTTTTTCTTCATTCTTTCAAGAGCCAGCATCATAAAATTCAACTTCAAATATGCACTGTTTATTCATGCATTCAGAAACTAAAGCAATGACACCACATCAAAATAATTAACTATTCTTTATTAGAAAACTCAAAAATTTATGCATCTCAATTGTTCAAAAAAATCTACTATTTTATTCATGTTCAATGATGATAAGAGGAATAATTTATAGCTAATTGAAAAAATAAAAATTGATTATTACTAATACTTATGTAATCCTAAAAATTAAAAGACATAAAATAAAAATAAAAATGAAAAATAAAAATAAAGACTTAATTATTACTAGTGATCATGCAACTCTAAATTAGGATGGAAATACGTGAGACATGAATAGGAATAGTCACATGGTTGAAACTCAACAACCTTCAACTTGAGAGACTCTGGGCTCTTCAAGTTGAGGGATGCATAGCTCCTCAACTTGAGGGGCACTGGGCTCTTCAGGGGGGAGCTTCTGGCGTTTCAGCTCCTCCAACTCATGCCCTTGCTTCTCCTGCTCCTTGATCAATTTGCAAATCATGCTAGTCTGATCTTTCTGTTCTTCTCTTAGCTGATCCAACGTGCTCTGTAAATGAATTATAGACGCCTTCAGCTATTCCTAGTACTCCATTGGAGGGATCTCTCGGGAAGGCTCAGGTGCCTTCCTCTTATGATGATCTTCTTCTATCTTGGAGCTCTCCATCACCTGCTTGGTGATTGGTTTTTCCACTGGAATAAAGTTGTCCACTTGGATCAGAACCTTAGCCTCTTGGTATAGGCGAAAGATGAGATTTAGATAAGCCAGCATGGCCCTAGTGGAATCTCTGTTTAATAGCTTGTAAATCTCACGGGGGATTATTTGGTGGACTTCCACCTCATTCCCCATCATGATGCAGTGAATCATCACAACTCTTCCAATATTGACTTCAGAGCGGTTACTTGTGGGGAGTATAGAACGCCTAATGAAGTCTAGCCATCCTCTAGAAACAGGATTGAGGTTTGCCCTTTTTAGCTGGCATGGCTCCCTTTTTGTATTCTCAATCCATTGTGTTCCGGGCAGGCATATGTTCTATAGGACTTGATCCAGCTTTTGGTTGGCTACAACCCTTCTATTGTATGACTCACGTTCATCCTTTTGCAGAGGTAATTTGAAGACCTCTCTCCCCCTGTCCAGGTGAAAGTACATGATCTTCCCTCTGACCATAGTGCGAAAAGTATGGAGGGTTGTCCCATCTTTCTTTTGTTTATCTGTCATCCACAGATTTGCATAGAATTCATGGATCATGTTATATCCAACATTTAACTCAGGATTACTTAGAATCTCCCAGCCTCTCCTTTGAATCTGCTCTTGTATCTCTGGGTATTCTTCTTCTCCAAGGTTGAATTCTACTTCAGGGATTACTGGCCTTTTGCTTATTATCTTATGATAATGTTTTTCATGTTGCTTGGTAAGGAATCGAACATGTTTGAAAACAACTGTTGAGTTGTCTTCTTTCTTGTTCTTAGGGGCGATCTTGTCACTTTTTGGAGCCATGTGATTGAATTCTTGATGAGAGAATAGGGCTCCTGCCACACCACACTTAAAAATTTGCTCGAGGGAGTGAGAAAGGAAGAACTAGAAAAGAGAATAGAAGAGGAAAGAGGAGAGAGAATTCGAATGAGAGGTGGTGAGTGAGGGAGAGAGGGCACGACACACATATATATAGGGAGGGGGGGGAGGGATTTTCGAAAATAAGCATGAATAAAAGATAAAGATTTTTGAAAAAGATAAAAAAGATAAGTTGTTAAATTTAAAAGATAAGAAAAGATTTTAAGAGGATAGAAAAGGCATTAAAGACAAGATATGAAGTATGAAAAGGATTTGAATGTTTAATAAAAGATATGAACAAGATAAAAAAAGATTTTGAAAACAAATTGTAAAAGATATGAAATTTTGAAAAGGATTTGAAAAATTTTTTTGAAAAAAATGTTTTAATTTGAAAATTAAATTGAGAATGAAATATTTGAACAAGATTTAATTTAAAAATCAAAGGAAATTTGAAATTGAATTGGAAAAAGATGAAAAATTTGAAGTTACCTCCATGCTGCCATGCTGGCGTTTAAACGCCCAAAATGCAGGCATTCTGGCGTTAAACGCCAGAGTACTCCTCCCTTCAGGGCGTTAAATGCCAGGTTGATGCTCCTCCTTGGGCTTTAAACGCCCAGCCAGGACCTCTTGACTAGCGTTTAACGCCAGGCCTACTGTCTCCATGGGTGTTTAAACGCCCAATTGCCTACCCTTTCTGGCGTTTAAACGCCAGAAAGATCCTTACTCCAGGGTATTCTGTTTGCTGTTCTGCATCATTCTGTCTCTATTTAAGGACTGTACATGATTACTAACATTAAAATTGACTTAAAACAAAATCAAAACTAATTAAAAAAATTAAAATAGAAGTAATTAGAGAATTAATAACATATAAGGAATCATTGGGTTGCCTCCCAACAAGTGCTTCTTTAGTGTCTTTAGATGGACTTTACTGTACTTAACTTAGTAACAGTGTTGAGCCTCATACCTCTATATTGCCTTCAAGGTAATGATTGACCCTCTGTCCATTGACAGTGAACCTGTTTTTAGGATCTTTTTCTTGAAGTTCTATGTGTCTGTAAGGTGATACTCTTGTAATCACATACGGTCCCTTCCAGCGGGATTTGAGTTTCCCAGGGAATAATCTGAGCCTTGAGTTAAAGAGCAGAACTTTATGTCCTGGTTCAAAGACTCTGGAAGCTATCTTCCTATCATGCCACCTCTTTGCCTTTTCCTTATAGATCTTTGCATTTTCAAATGCATCTGAGCGGAATTTATCCAACTAATTTAGCTGGAGCAGCCATTTTTCTTCTACTGCTTTAGCATCGAGGTTGAGGAATCTAGTAGCCCAATAGGCCTTGTGTTCTAGTTCCACTAGAAAATGATAGGACTTCCCATATGCTAACTGATATGGTGAAGTTCCAATGGGGGTTTTGAAAGCTGTTCTGTATGCCCACAGAGCATCATCAAGCTTTCTAGCCCAATCCGTTCTAGAGGCACTTACTGTCCTCTCTAGGATTCACTTTAGTTTTCTATTTGGGACTTTGGTTTGCCCATTCGTTTGGGGATGATACGGTGTTTCTACTTTATGGCGAACTTCGTAACGGCTTAAGACAAAATCCAGCTGTCTGTTGTAGAAATGAGTTCCTCCATCACTGATTAGTGTCCTAGGGACACCAAATCTGCTAAAGATGTTCTTTTGGAGGAACTTCATTACTACTCTGGTGTCATTGGTGGGTGTTGTTATTGCTTCAACCCATTTAGACACATAATCTACTACCACAAGGATGTAGGTATTTGAGTATGAAGGCGGGAATGGTCCCATGAAATCTATGCCCTATATGTCAAACAACTCAATCTCTAGGATTCCTTACTGAGGCATGTTGTGACCATGAAGAAGGTTGCCAGCTCTTTGGCAACTATCATAGTTACGAACGAACTCTCTAGAATCCTTAAAGAGAGTAGGCCAGTAAAAACCACTTTGGAGCACCTTAGTGGCTGTCCGCTCACTTCCAAAGTGTCCTCCATAGTCAGAGCTATGGCAATGCCATAGAATTCTCCGTGCCTCTTCTTCAGACACACAGCGTCGGATTAGTCCATCCGAGCATCTCTTAAAGAGATATGTGATGACTGCGCATCATGTACCCTTTTTCTTATATAAAAGGATCATAAAAAGAGCATAATCTCATTGAATCAATGCAATTTCATGAACCAAATGATATATATTATGGTACATTGCTTTGAAATGGGTTTGTGCTGAATTTCAGGTGAAAAGAGAAACAAAAGGGGAAGGAAAACAACAAATAAGGATGCATGTGAAGCTGGACGAGCCACTTGAAACTCTGGGCATGGCATGCCAAGATTTTGAACCAACTTTCAACAATGGGCGTGCCACTTGAAGCTCTGGGCATGGCACGCCAGGCCAACATTCCAACAAAGAAGGTTGAAGAATTTTACATGGGCGTGCCACTTGGAGCTGTGGACGTGGCACGCCAAGTTCATAAAACTTGATGAGTCAAATTCACACCCCATTATAAAATGAGGGATGAATCCGTTCTTTGGCAAGCATACCAAATATCGTCAAGTAATAACCCACAGTGGAGTGGGATCGTATCCACAGAGATTAACGATTAAGGCAAACAATAGTTGATTAATTATCCTAGTTAGACGATTCAATTTTGAGTGATAAGTAACAAGAAATGTAAATGACATGAAAGTAAAAGAAAGCAATAAAGTGCAGGAAAGTAAATGGCAAGGAAAGTAAAGTACAAGAAAGTAAAGTGCTAGAAATGTAAAGTGCAGAAAATGTAAATAACCATAAAGTAAATAAAAGAAAGAAAGATAAAATAAGCATTGGGATAAAGAGATATTGCATTCTCCAGATTAATTGATTTCATCTCATCTTCAATCATGCAACTCATTGACCTCTTGGCAATCATGATTGATTGAGCCCCAATCCCTTGGTGACTCAATCTCCCAATTCTTGATTAATAGCCAATTCCTTGGTCTAATTGCTCATGAGAAGACATGAAGCTTGTTCCCTGATTATACCACACACTTTCCTAGGTTCAAGTAGAGGGAGGATTATATGTCACCATATCCAAACACCAAAACCCAAATCCTATTCAAGTGTGAGAAAGAATTTCAAGCATGGTTTTATGTTTCCTCTTCCAAGGTTCCCATAAACCCAATTACATTCAATCTCTTTTCCAAGATAATTGAATGCTATCATGAAGAATGAAATTCTTTCTAGTAAATCAAAGAGAGATAAAGAGAAGAAGAAGAATAAAAACAATCAATCCATTGAAAAATAATAGAGCTCTCTTTCCCAATGGAAAGAGTTAGTAATTCATAACTAAATTATTTACAAAGTAAGAAAGAAAAGAGAAGAACTTGATGGTGAATAGAGAAGGTCCAAAGACTTCCCCCAATCCAGCCATGAGTAATACTATGAAACTAATGCCTTTATATAGGCTCTCCTAAATTACAAACTTAAATGAAATTAAAAGCAAATTATAATGAAATGAAAACAACTTATTCTAGATGCTACTTATGGCCTTGATTGATTGATGAGTATGGCTTGAATGAGAGTTGGAGTGGGCTTGATTGAAGGTTGGGGGCTGCAGGGAGAAGTTGACGTGTGGTTTCAAGTGCCACTCCCACTTGATTTTGCCCTTTGGAGTATGACCCACTTTGCAACATTGAAAGTATGGAGTTTTTCGGGCCTCAAAATGAATGTCCACTATAAAGTATTATATATTGTTGAAAAGTCCTAGATGTTATCTTTCCAACGCCTTTGGAATCATCTCATTTGGACCTCTGTAGCTCAAGTTATGCCCAATTGAAGGTGGATAGATCAGTCTGTCAGGTAGCCCGGCGGCCACACCCACTCTCTGGGGTGCCACGCCCATATATTATGAAACTGGCACGCCACGCCAACTCTTTGGTGTGCCACGTCTTCAATGATGCTCTCTGGCCATTAGAACTGGCGTGCCACGCCTTCAATGTCAAGTGGCACGCCCAGATTTTTCAACGCTGAAATAATGCCATTTTTCACCTTCAGTTTTAATGTCTACCATAAAGTGTTATATATCGTTGGAAAGCTCTTGATGTCAGCTTTCCAAAACCACCAAGATCACATCATTTGGACCTCTACAACCCAAGTTATTTTCCTTTGAAGATGAAGAGGTCAGGCTGGTAACTCTGCAGTGACGTGGTTTTCTCCCTGTGTTTTTGGGTTAATATCTTCCTCAATTCCAGTGTCCATCATAAAGTTTTATATATGGTTAGAGAGCCTTGGATGTCTACTTTCTAATGGCACTATAATCATCTCATTTGGAGTTGTGTAGCTCAAGATATTTTTATTTGAATCAGCGGAGGTCAGGCTGGCATATGGCCCGGCGTGCCACGCCCACTTCTTGGCATGCCACGCCCACAGCTCCAAGTGGCACGCCCATGTAAAATTCTTCAAACTTCTTTGTTGGAATATTGGCCTGGCGTGCCACGTCCAGAGCTTCAAGTGGCACACTGATTGTTGAAAGTTGGTTCAAAAGCTTGGCGTGCCATGCCTAGAGTTTCAAGTGGCACGTCTAGCTTCACACGCCCATCCTTATTTGTTGTTTTCCTTCCCCTTTTGTTTCTCTTTTCACCTGAAATTCAGTACAAACCCATTTCAAAGCAATGTACCATAATATATATTATTTGGTTCATGAAATTGCATTGATTCAATGAGATTATGCTCTTTTTATGATCCTTTTATATAAGAAAAAGGGTACATGATGCGCAGTCATCACAACACCAAACTTAAACTTTGCTTGTCCTCAAGCAAACAAAGAATCATGCAATAAAGTTTGACAAACCAAGGTGAGAAGAGTAGCAATTTTTATGTTCATGGTTGGCTAGTTTCTTATGCACGCTACAATCACAAAAAACATTCAAATGATTGATGCTTCTATCTAGCTCATTTTATGAAATCTTTTTCTTTATCTTCCTTCCTTGAAACAAGCTTTTCATTCTTTCTTATCTTAGCTTCTTGGGTGCTTTGCACCATGTGTTGAAAGCTACGACTCTAAATGCTTTGTTTTCAAGTATTACCACTTGATACATAAGCACCACAAGCATTTAATTATAGGACTCTTTTAAGCTCATTTATTTCTTTTCTTTACTCTCTAATCATTGATGCTCAGAGCCTTGAGCTTTGAGGGAGTGCTTTTGTACTTGAGCCTAGTCTTGACTCTAAGTGTTTTGTTTTCAAGCTTTTTGCTTGATACATAAACACCACAAGTACTTAACAAATGAATTGTCATTGGTACTCAGAGCCTTCAGCTTTCTCATTCTTTCCCTTTTCTTTTTCTTGCCTTACTTGCATTTTGCTTCTTCAAGGTTTTCATTATTTAAAAAATTTCATAAAATGTCCTAGATGAAAACTTCAATTAAACAAATTCAAATGGAATTGAGCAACAATAATCATGCTAGCTTCCCAATTCTTATAAGCTCATTCTAACTTCTTCTTTAATGACCTTGTTTGTTTATGATCATGATACTTAATTGCTTTTGAACTTACAAAACTCAAGATGGTAGTCATAATGTCATAGCACATGTTACAATGCTTATTCACAACACACATGCATACAAGAAAAAAAAAGACAATCATGCAATTTAAATGTATTGGAAATAAGTAAGAGGAAAAAGGAATGTTACCACCTTGTAGTTCATCTTCATTGTTGTTGTCACCTTCCTCCTATTCTTTCCCTTCCCACACCAAACTTAGGATGATTGCTTGTCCTCAAGCAACAAATAAAACAGTGGTGATGGGGTTCATGATGGGTCATGAATGTCTCAAAAATGAAATGTGAATAATGCATGTGCTCAAACAAGCAAAATTAAGGATATAATAAAGGCACAAGAAGTAAAAATAGAGACAATATAATTGCATTAATAAGTGGTGTGCATGGTACATAGCATGAAAGATAAGTGGCAACACCAAACTTAGTGTGACACTTTCATTTTAGAATGATGCAAGTACCCAGTGAAGATTGAAAATCAAATAGTTGCAAGGCAACACCAAACTTAGAATACAATCATATGCCAAATTATTGAAAATGAACAAAGCAAAGAAAGGAAAAGTTACCTACGGTTGGGTTGCCTCCCAATAAGCGCTCTTTTAATGTCATTAGCTTGACATGTTCTCAACTTTCTTCCTCTTCTTCCAATTGATTAATAGAAATGACCTCAGAGGAGCAGAGGAGAAGCTTGATGCCCCCTTGTTTTGAGTGCCTCCCAGCAAGCTTTCTTTTGTTATTAGCTTGAGTGAACTTGCTTGTTGGAGTAGGGTTAGATTATCCTTTGACCCTCTCTTTTTCATGGATATAGTCATTTGTTTCCGGGTCACAATCCTTATTCCAGTACTTTGGTTGATTGCCTTCACTTTTTTGTTCTCAAGAGTTGGGTGTTAAGAGATGGTTGGAGTATCCTCTTTATCAAGAACTTCTTGGAATGGTGGCTCTCTTGGTACAAAGATCTCTTCATTTACCAATTCCTCATTTTCACCCTCATTAAGCACTTCTCCACTCCTTAGACTGATGTTATGATATTCTTCCCCTAGCCAAGGGAAGACATTGGTTGGTTCATCAACAAAATGTTGTGCCAATTGTCTCACTTGCTCTTCTTGATTTCTCTTTGAGATTTCCATATCTTCAATCACGTCTCTTACATTTTGCCTTAAAAACTCACTGAGTTGGGCAATGAAGAGATATCTCTTGGAGAGTTCTTCTATTAAAAATTCTAGAAGATTTTGTGGAGGTGCATAGGTTGGACAATTACGGGATGATAGTCCTTGATGAATGTGGTATGCAGCATTAAAATCCCAGCCAAAATTTCGAAAGTTATCATAACAATATGAACTATTTTGTGGCTCTGGAAGGTATTCCATTTCATTTGATTGCTCATACTCTATCATTCTTTGGTGATATTCGCAGCCACCATTAGGAAAATGACTAGAATCATTTTATGGTGGTGGGCAATATCCCATATGACATGATTGATCAAAAGATGAGGTAGACTCCATTCTTACTTGCAAAATGCTCTGTCTCAAACAATAATCACCAAAAGAAATTAGAATTCCCATTATCATAGATGCGGGATTTTTAGTGAGGCAATAGCACAAACACCTTAGTAGCAAGAGAAAATAAAAAGAAATTAAATGACAAAAAAACAAAAAGAAAGAAAGAAAGTGTCTAATCTAGGTAATCAACCAACCGGTAGTTTGTTAATCACAATTAATCCCCGACAACGGCGCCATAAAACTTGATGAGTCAAATTCACACCCCATTATAAAATGAGTGATGAATCCGTTCTTTGGCAAGCGCACCAAATATCGTCAAGAAATAACCCACAGTGGAGTGGGATCGTATCCATAGAGATTAATGATTAAGGCAAACAATAGTTGATTAATTATCCTAGTTAGACGATTCAATTTTGAGTGATAAGCAACAAGAAATATAAATGACATGAAAGTAAAAGAAAGCAATAAAGTGCAGGAAAGTAAATGGCAAGGAAAGTAAAGTACAAGAAAGTAAAGTGCTAGAAATGTAAAGTGCAGAAAATGTAAATAACCATAAAGTAAATAAAAGAAAGAAAGATAAAATAAGCATTGGGATAAAGAGATATTACATTCTTCGGATTAATTGATTTCATCTCATCTTCAATCATGCAACTCATTGACCTTTTGGCAATCATGATTGATTGAGCCCCAATCCCTTCGTGACTCAATCTCTCAAATCTTGATCAATAGCCAATTCCTTGGTCTAATTGCTCATGAGAAGACATGAAGCTTGTTCCCTGATTATACCACACACTTTCCTAGGTTCAAGTAGAGGGAGGATTATATGTCACCATATCCAAACACCAAAACCCAAATCCTATTCAAGTGTGAGAAAGAATTTCAAGCATGGTTTTATGTTTCCTCTTCCAAGGTTCCCATAAACCCAATTACATTCAATCTCTTTTCCAAGATAATTGAATGCTATCATGAAGAACGAAATTATTTCTAGTAAATCAAAGAGAGATGAAGAGAAGAAGAAGAATAAAAACAATCAATCCATTGAAAAATAATAGAGCTCTCTTTCCCAATGGAAAGAGTTAGCAATTCATAACTAAATTATTTACAAAGTAAGAAAGAAAAGAGAAGAACTTGATGGTGAATAGAGAAGGTCCGAAGACTTCCCCTAATCCAGCCATGAGTAATTCTATGAAACTAATGCCTTTATATAGGCCCTCCTAAATTACAAACTAAAATGAAATTAAAAGCAAATTACAATGAAATGAAAACAAATTATTCTAGATGCTTCTTGTGGACTTGATTGATTGATGAGTGTGGCTTGAATGAGAGTTGAAGTGGGCTTGATTGAAGGTTGGGGACTGCAGGGAGAAGTTGGCGTGTGGTTTCAAGTGCCAATCCCACTTGATTTTGCCCTTTGGAGTATGACCCACTTTGAAACATTGAAAGTTGGAGTTTTTTGGGCGTCAAAATGAATGTCCATTATGAATTATTATATTTTGTTGAAAATCCCTAGATTTTATCTTTTCAACGCATTTGGAGTCAACTCATTTGGACCTCTGTAGCTCAAGTTATGCCCATTTGAAGGTGGATAGGTCAGTCTGTCAGGTAGCCCGGCGTGCCACGCCCACTCTTTGATGTGCCACGCCTTCAATGATGCTGTCTGGCCATTAGAACTGGCGTGCCACATCTAGAATTTCAAGTGGCACGCCCATTATGAAATTAAAGCTGGCGTGCCACGCCTTCGATGTCAAGTGGCATGCCCAGATTTTACAACGCTGAAATAATGTCATTTTTCACCTTCAGTTTTAACTTCTACCCTAGAGTGTTATATATCTTTGGAAAGCTCTTGATGTCAGCTTTCCAACGCCACCAAGATCACATCATTTGGACCTCTACAACTCAAGTTATGTTCCTTTGAAGATGAAGAGGTCAGGCTGGTAACTCTGCAGTGACGTGGTTTACTTCCTGTGTTTTCGTGGTCAATATCTTTCTCAATTCCAGTGTCCATTATAAAATGTTATATATAGTTGGAAATCCCTGGATGTCTACTTTCTAATGGCACTAGAATCATTTTATTTGGAGTTGTGTAGCGCAAGATATTTTCATTTGAATCAGAGGAGGTCAGGCTGGCATATGCCCTGGCGTGCCACGCCCACTTCTTGGCGTGCCAGGCCCATAGTGGGGCTCAAAATCACTCCTCTGGAACTTAAGCCTGGCATGCCACACCTAAAACATCAAGTGGCACGCCCTCTTTGAGATCTTGGCTTCACAAACTTGGCGTGCCACGCCCACAGCTCCAAGTGGCACGCCCATGTAAAATTCTTCAACCTTCTTTGTTGGAATATTGGCTTGGCGTGCCACGCCCAGAGCTTCAAGTGGCACGCCCATTGTTGAAAGTTGGTTCAAAAGCTTGGCGTGCCATGCCCAGAGTTTCAAGTGGCACGTCCAGCTTCACACGCCCATCCTTATTTGTTGTTTTCCTTCCCCTTTTGCTTCTCTTTTCACCTGAAATTCAGCACAAACCTATTTCAAAGCAATGTACCATAATATATATCATTTGGTTTATGAAATTACAATGATTCAATGAGATTATGCTCTTTTTATGATCCTTTTATATAAGAAAAAGGGTACATGATGCGCAATCATCAATATGGCTCATCCCGTAGGTAATATTTTGCATCATGCATGAGTTTCTAGGCTTGCTGCCTGGTAAACTCCTTGGGAATGAACCGTATAGCCTTATAGTTTGTAATGTCTGCAAACCAAGGTACTTTTCGAATGGCATAGAGTTGCTCATCTGGAAAGGATTCAAATATGTCAGTGGAGGGAGAAGAAGTCCCTACTACTGGCTCAATCCGGGACAAGTGATCAGCCACCTGATTTTCTGTTCCTTTTTTGTCTCTAATTTCTATATCAAACTCTTACAAGAGTAATACCCATCTTATAAGTCTAGGTTTAGAATCCTGCTTAGTGAGTAGATACTTTAAAGTAGCATGGTCAGTATAAATAATGACCTTGGATCCTACTAGATAGGATCTGAACTTGTCATTGGCATAAACCACTGCAAGTAGCTCCTTTTCTGTAGTAGTGTAGTTTTTTTTGTGCATCATTTAATACACGACTAGCATAATAAATGACATGCAGAAGCTTGTTATGTCTCTGCCCTAGGACTGCGCCAATTGCATGATCACTTGCATTACACATTAGCTCAAATGGTAAGTCCCAGTTGGGTGCAGAGATGATAAGAGCAGTGACAAGCTTGGCTTTCAGAGTTCAAAGGCTTGCAGGCATTCTTGGTCAAAGATGAATGGAATATCAGTGGCCAAGAGATTACACAGGGGTTTTGAGACTTTTGAAAAATTCTTTATGAATTGCCTGTAAAATCCTGCATGTCCTAGAAAACTTCTGATTGCCTTGACATTAGTAGGTGAAGGCAAGCGTTCTATCACTTCCACCTTAGCTTGATCCACTTCTATACCCTTATTTGAGATCCGATGTCCAAGAACAATGCCTTCAGTTACCATGAAGTGGCATTTCTCCCAGTTCAAAAATAGGTTTGTTTCTTGGCATCTTTTTAGAACTCGGGTCAGATGATCAAGACAGGAGTCAAACGAGTCTCCAAAAATAGAGAAGTCATTCATGAATACTTCAAGGAATTTCTCTACCATATCAGAGAAGATGGATAGCATACATCTCTAAAAAGTGGCAGGTGCATTGCACAGGCCAAATGGCATTCGTCTATATGCGAACACGCCATATGGACATGTGAATACTGTCTTCTCCTAATCCTGTGGATATACTACTATTTGATTGTACCCGGAATATCCATACAAGAAACAATAAAAAGTATGACCTGCTAGTCTTTCTAGCATTTGGTCAATGAAGGGTAAAGGAAAGTGATCTTTCCTGGTGGCATCATTGAGTCTTTTGTAGTCAATGCACATACGCCACCCTATAACTGTCCTTTTAGGGATCAGCTCATTCTTTTCATTATGAACCACTGTCATCCCTCCCTTTTTAGGGACAACTTGGACAAGGCTCACCCAGGGTCTATCAGAAATGGGATAAATGATCCCAGCCTCACAGAGCTTAGTGACTTCCTTCTACACTACTTCCTTCATAGCTGGGTTCAATCGCCTCTGTGGTTACACCACTGGTTTGGCATTATCCTCCAGTAGGATTTTATGCATGCATTAGGCTGGGTAATTCCCTTAAGGTCACTTATAGTCCACCCAAGGGTGGTCTTATATGTTTTGAGCACTTCAATTAGTGCTTCTTCTTCCTGTGGCTCTAAGGCAGAGCTTATGATCACAGGATAAGTATCTCCTTCTCCCAAAAATACATATTTCAGGGAGGAAGGTAATGGCTTAAGCTCAAGCTTTGGGGGCTTCTCCTTTTTCTCAGAGGTTTCCAGAGGTTCCTCTGAATCAGGCTGGATATTATCAAGGATATCATTTAGCCCTTCCTTGAGGCTTTCGGCCATGTTGACCTCTTTAACCATAGAGTCAATGAGGTCAATGTTCATACATTCCTCAGGGATGTCTGGATGCTGCATAGCTTTGACAGCATTCAGTACGAACTTTTCCTCATTGACTCTTATGGTTACTTCCCCTTTTTCAACATCAATGAGTGTCCGTCTTGTAACTAGGAAGGGTCTCCCCAGGATAAGGGATGCACTCTTGTGCCCTTTCATGTCCAACACCATAAAATCAATGAGGAAGGCAGAGGGTCCAACCCTGACAATCATGTCTTCAATTACTCCTGATGGTATCTTAATAGAACCATCAGCAAGTTGAAGGCACATGCAAGTTAGTTTGACTTCATCAGTCAAACAGAGCTTCTTTATCAAAGAAGCAGGTATTAGGTTAATGCTTGCCCTAAGGTCATATAGAGCTGTCCTTGTACAAGCATCACCTAGAGTGCATGGTATCATAAAGCTTCCAGGATCCTTAAGCTTCTCTGGCAAACTGTTCTGAATGATTGCACTGCACTCTTCAGTGAGGAGGACTGTTTTTGTCTCTCTCCAATCCTTCTTATGATTTAAGATGTCCTTCATGAACTTAGCATAAGAAGGTATCTGTTCAAGAGCTTCTTCAAAAAGGATCTTGATCTCTAATGTTTTGGGATACTCTGCAAAGCGGGCAAACTGTTTATCCTTTTCCTCTTGACAGAGTTTCTGAGGAAATGGCATCTTAGCCTTGTATTCATCAACCTTGGTTGATAAAGGTTGAATGCCGTGTGAGTTGGAAGGGGGGTTACCAGCTTGCTTAAAAGGGTTGTTATTAGTCTGTGACTGACCTCCTTTGCATGGGCGTTCAACGCCTATGCTGCTGCCCCCTTGGGCGTTTGAACGCCCAGTCTCTGTTCTTTCCTGGCGTTCAACGCCAAGAGGGATACTTATCTGGGCGTTTGAACGCTCAAAGTCATCTTGTGCAGAGACTTGGTTATCCCCTATGGGCTTTTTGTTCTTATTATGCTGAGGTTGGGTGCTTAAAATTTTCCCACTCCTCAGTTGAATAGCCTGGCATTCTTCTGTTATCTGCTTAGATAACTGTTGCCTTGTTTAGTTCAGCTAGGCTTCTACATTCCTGTTAGAAGCCTGAGTTTCTCGCAAAGCCTCTTGCAAGTCCAGTAGTTGCTGGGCAAGGGCGAGCAGTTGCTGAGTCAATGGGCCATCTTGTTCTGGAGGGTTAGGTTTAGTAGTTACTACCTTAGCCTCTCCTTTTATAGAAGGCTCAGGAGATGAGTACAAATGCCGATTAGTGGCAACTGTCTCAATAAGCTCTTGAGCTTCTCCTATGGTCTTTCTCATGTGTATAGAACCACCAGCAGAGTGGTCTAAAGACATTCTAGCCATGTCTGAAAGTTCATAGTAGAAGATGTCTAATTGTACCCATTCTGAAAATATTTCAATGGGACATTTTCTTAACATCCTTCTATACCTTCCCCATGCATCATAAAGAGATTCACTATCTCCTTGTCTGAAGCCTTGGATGTCCAGCCTCAGCTGGGTCATTTTTCTTGGGGGAAAGTATTGGTTTAAAAACTTGTCTACTAACTGTTTCCAAGTTTTTAAACTGGCTTTAGGCTGGTTATCCAACCACTTTTTTGCTTGGTCCTTTACAAGAAAAGGAAAAAGCAATAATTTGTAGATATCTTGGTCTACTCCCTCACTGTGTACTGTGTCAGCAATCTTTAAGAAATCTGCCAGGAATTCTGTAGGTTCCTCCAGAGGGAGCCCAGAATACCGGCAGTTCTACTGCACTGGAGTAATGAGTTTAGGGTTCACTTCAAAGCTACTTGCTCTGATGTGAGGTATGCTAATACTTCTTTCATAGAAGTCAGTAGAGGGATTTGTATAAGATCCCAAATTTCTTCTGAACTCTTCATTCCCACTTGGGTTCATAATGAAGAAAGGTAGAAGGAAAGGAAGAAGAAATAAGGATAGGGAGATGAATGAGAATTAAAATATTTTTGTTTTTATTTTATTTATTTATTTAAATCGAAATTAAAATTAATTAATTAAAAAGAATTTAATTCAAAAAAGAAGAGAGAAGAGTAGAAGAGTTAGTTAAGAAGTTTTGAAAAAGAAAAGATAGAAGATATGCAATTAATTAAAAAGAGATTTGAATTTAAGATTTGAAATTTGAAATTCGAAAATTGAAATTTTGAAATTTTGAATTTTGAAATTTTGAAAAAGAATTGAAATTTGAAAAGATTTAATTTTGAAAATTGAATTTTGAAATTTTTAAATTTAAATTTTTGAATTTTTAAATTTGAATTTTTAAATTTTAAATAAGATAAGATAAGAATTTTGAAAAAGATATAATTTTTTATTTTGAAAATATTTGATTTTTAAAAATTAAAAGCTAAGATAAGATAAGATAAAAATTTTGAATTGAAATCTGAATTTTTATTTTAAAAATTCGAAAGTTAAGTAAAAATAAAAATAGAAAAGATATTTTTTTTATTTTTGAATTGAATGATGAAAGAGAAAAACAAGTAAAAGACTCAAGACTTAAAAATTTTTAGATCTAATGTCCCTAATTTTCGAAAACTTTTGGAGGGAAACACCAAGGGATACCAAACTTAAAAATTTTAGAAAACCAAAAAGAAATTTTCGAAAAATAAAAGAAAAATAACAAGAAGACACCAAACTTAAAGACTTGACACAAGATTTAAACAAAGAAAATATTTTTGAAAAAAATTTTTAGAAAGAAAGACTCAAAAGAACACAAAAATTTACCAAGAACATAAGCACAAGGCTCTAACAAAAAATAAAGATTGAATAAATAAAAGACAACTATTTCTTGGAAAAGGTTTTTGAAGAAGTTTTAAAATTTTTGGAATTAAAAAAAAAGGAAAGAAAAACATGGAAGACTCAATACCAAGAACACAAATTAAACAAAGAAAAGAAAAATATTTTTGAAATTTTTTTTTAATAATTTTCAAAAAGTAGAAAAGAAGAAAACAAAAATTAAAAGACTCAAACAAAATCAAAGATCAAACAAGGAAAAGAAAATATTTTTGAAAAACTTTTTAATGATTTTCGAAAATTAGAGAAGAAGAAAATAAAGATAAATGACTCAAATAAAAAATAAAAATTACCTGATCTAGGGAGCAAGACAATCCGTTAGTTTCTCCAAACTCAAACAATCCCCAACAACGGTGCCAAAAACTTGGTGCCCGAATCCCCATACTTTTGTACAGCTGTACCAGCAAGTGCACTGGGTCGTGCAAGTAATACCTGAGCAAGTCTGGGTCGATCCTACGAGGATTGTTGGCTTGAAGCAAGCTATGGTTATCCTACAGGTCTTAGTCAGGCAGATGAAAGAGTAGGAGATGTTGGTATGTTATTTTTAATGGCATAAAAAGGAATGAATGAAAGTAATAATTAGAACTCAGAAGTCGTGTAAACTGTGAAAAGAGGGATACGAATGAGGTAAAGGATTGGAGTTGCTTAGTCTTTCTGAATTAATTCTGGTATCACTATTTCCTTTGCTTGTGAGTGATTGCTTCAATGGCAGGCTGTATGTGATTGACACTGGTTTGAGCAGCTGCCAATACTCCTCCAGATCTAAACCCCAGGTTTAGTGCGGATCCATTCTGATTGAGGGTGAAGCTCGTACAGTTCATTCTCTTTAATGATCCTACTCAAAACGCTACAGACAAGGTCAGATCTTCCGAATCAGAGAATGCTGCAACTTGGGTTCTAGCCTCTACCACAGAGACCCTAATCTCCCCATAAATCGGCTGAACTGATGTCTCGAGAAGTCCCAAACGAAGTCGTGGATTAGTCGTCTGAGAGACGTATATTCAAGTTGGTGGTTCATCATTGTCCGATGAAAGACACATCCTGAACCCATGTAGAACGAGATAAACTTATGCCAGTTCAACGCATTCATATTGATGAAGAACGAATATACATCTTAGAATTAATCAAACATGGATCGAAGAGAAACAGTAATACTTTTATTAATTCATAGGACTCAGCAGGGCTCCTTACCTCAATCTAGGAGGTTTAGAAACTCATGCTGATGGTAAAATGTGTATGATGGTAAATGTGATGTAAAGCTGTCAAAAGGTGTTCGAATAACATGAATAAAATCCCTTAAATACTAAACAATGACTATTAGTAAGGGTAAAACAGTATTTTCAATGCTAAAATCCACTTCCGAGGCCCATTTGGTGAGAGTTTGGGATGAGCTTTGATGAGATCCATGTGCTATGACATCTTTTGGACGTGAAACGCCAGTCAGGGGATCCTCTTTAGGAGTTTGGACGCTAGGCTCTGCTCCTTGGGCGCTGGACGCCAGAAAGGGGGCAGGAAGCTGGCGTTAGACGCCAGTTTTGGGCCTTCTATTTCGAAACAAAGTATGAACTATTATACATTGCTAGAAAGCTCTGGAAATCAGCTTTCCATAGCCGTTATGAACACTCTATTTGGACTTCTATAGCTCCAAAAAATCTCTTCCGAGTGCAAGCAGGTCAGATCTAGACAATATCTGCAGTGCTTTCTCTGTCTCTGGATCAGACTTTTGCTTCAGCTCCTCAATTTCAGCAAGAAAATACCTGAAATGGTACAAAAACACAAAAAATCAAAGTGGAATCCAAAAATGTAAATTTAACACTAAAACCTATAAAAACTTAATAAAAACTGAATAAAATATATTAAAAATTATATGAAAACTATGCCAAAAAGCGTATAAAATATCCACTCATCATTTGCAAAACCTTCTTTTATTCTCTTAGTTGTTGCTCTTGTAATTGGACCAATTGGCATATGACAGTTTTCAGTTTGTTCCAGAGGGTTCGTATCATTCCCTCCCTCCTGAAAAAGATTCATCCTCAAATCTGCATCCAAATCAAAAGGAGATAGGTCAGAGACATTAAAAGTAGCTGATACATTATACTCACCTGGAAGGTCAATCTTGTAAGCGTTGTTATTGATCCTTTCGAGCACCTGAAATGGACCATCACCCTTAGGGTCTAACTTGGATTTTCTTTGAGTAGGAAACTTTTCCTTTCTCAAATGAACCCACACCCAATCACTAGGTTCAAAGACAAGTTGTCTTCGACCTTTATTCATGCTTTGAGCTGTCAACTTATTTTTCTTTTCAAGCAACTCACGTGCTTTCAAGTGCATTGCTTTAACCTTTTTAACTTTACCTTCTGCATCCAAACTAACAATATCACTCAAAGGCAAAGGTTATAAGTCCAAAATAGTTAACAGATTAAAACCATACACAAGTTCAAAAGGAGAAAAACTAGTAGAAGAATGAATTGTTCTATTATAAGAAAATTCAGTAAAAGGTAAACAATCTTCCCAAGTTTTCAAATTCTTATCAACAACAGCACGTAATAAGGTCCCTAATGTTTTATTTACTACTTCAGTTTGACCATCAGTCTGAGGATGACAAGTAGTAGAGTATAATAATTTTGTGCCTAATTTACCCTATAAAACTTTTCAAAAATGACTCAAAAATTTTACGTCACGATTAGAAACAATAGTTTGGGGAACACCATGCATGCGCACAACCTCTCTAAAGAACAGATCAGCAATATTTGTTGCATCATCAGTTTTATGGCATGCAATAAAATGAGCCATTTTACTAAATCTGTCTACCACAACAAAAATTCTATCTCTACCTTTTTTAGTTTGAGGCAAACCAAGAACAAAATTCATAGAAATATCAACCCACAGATGTATTAGAACAGGTAAAGGGGCATATAAACCATGTGGTAAAGACTTAGATTTAGCCTGTTTACATGCAATACACTTAGCACAAAATTTTTCAACATCTCTACGCATGCGTGGCTGGTAAAAATATTCAGATAACACATCAAATGTCTTATGCACACCAAAATGACCCACCAAACCCCCATTATATGATTCAAGAACAAGTAAATCTCTCATAGAACAAGCAGGCACACAAATTCTATTACCACGAAACAGAAAACCTTCATGTCTATAAAATTTGTTAAATGCACTATGTTCACAAAAGGCATAAATAGTAGAAAAGTCAGAATCAGTGGCATACAACTCCTTTAAAAACTCAAATCCTAACAACTTAGAAGTAAGTGTAGTAATTAAACCATACCTCCAAGACAAAGCATCAGCAACGACATTCTCTTTACCTTGTTTAAAGGCAATCACATATGAAAATGTTTCAATAAATTCCACCCATTTAGCATGTCTTTTATCAAGCTTACCTTATCCTTTTAAGTGCTTTAAAGATTCATGATCCGTGTGAATCACAAACTCCTTAGGTAAGAGGTAGTGTTGCCAAACCTCCAAATCCCGAACCAAAGCATATAATTCTTTGTCATATGTTGAATATTTACGTTGAGCTAAATTCAACCTTTCACTGAAGAAGGAAATGGCTCATTTTTCCTGCATAAAAATAGCACCTATACCAATCGCAGAAGCATCACATTCAATCTCAAAGGTGTTATCAAAGTTAGGTAAAACAAGAATAGGAGCAGAACACAAACAGTCTTTTAGGGTATGAAATGCAATTTGTTGTTCCTTTTCCCATTTAAATCCAACATCTTTTTTTATAACCTCTGTGAGAGGCGCAGCAACGGTAGAAAATTCTTTTACAAATCTCCTGTAAAACCCAGCTAACCCATGAAAACTTCTTATCTTAGAAGCATTCTTAGGCGTTGGCCATTCACGAATAGCCTTTACCTTTACCTTTTCCTCATCAACCTCAATTTCACTCGCACTCACAACAAAACCAAGAAATATAACTTGATCAATACAAAAAGTGCACTTTTTAAGATTGGTATATAATTTTTCTTTTTGAAGCACTTCCAAAACAGCTAAAACATGTGACAACTGGTCATCCAAACAAGTGCTATAAATGAGAATATCATCGAAATAAACAACAACAAATTTACCCAAAAATTCTTGCAAAACATGGTTCATTAGACGCATAAATGTACTAGGTGCATTAGTTAGCCCAAAAGGCATTACTAACCACTCATATAACCCATGTTTTGTTTTAAATGCAATCTTCCATTCATCCCCTGATTTCATTCTAATTTGATGATATCCACTTTTCAAATCAATTTCAGTGAATATGCATGCACCATATAACTCATCAAGCATGTCATCTAACCTAGGGATAGGATAACAATACTTTACCGTAATCTTATTGACTGCACAACAATCCACACACATTTGCCAAGTACCATCCTTCTTTGGAACCAACAAAACTGGTACAGCACATGGACTCATACTCTCCCTGATGTGACCTTTGGCTAATAACTCCTCCACTTGCCTTTGAAGCTCATTTGTCTCTTCAGGGTTACTCCTATAGGCTGGTCTATTAGAAATGCTAGCACAAGGAATAAAATTAATTTGGTGCTCAATCCATCGTAATGGGGGCAAACCACGTGGCACGTCAGTAGGAAAGACATCGGTAAATTCCTACAACAAAGAGACAAAGCTATTTGGCAAATTTGGGTTAAGGTCAGTGTCAGAAAATAAAGTATCCATAAATCAAACCATAAACAAAGCTTTCTTGCCTATTAAAGCACTCTTTAAATCTCTCTCTTTTGTAAAGAAACACAATTTTCTCTCAACTTTCTCAATTTTCTCGGTATTTGCACTACTCTCATGACATGTTCTTTTTTCTTTCTTTTCACTCATCTTTGGGCCTTTTGCTATATTTTTTTCTCTCATAGCCTCTTTCCTTTCAGATTTTTCTATGATCTTACATCCCATGTTCCCTTTGGCATCCTGTTGAAGCTTCAACTGGTCAAGGTAAACCTCCTTAGGTGATAAAAGGAGCAAGAGTGATCTTACGACCATTAAAATCAAAGGAGAACCGATTCGTGTGACCATCATGAAATGCTCGACGGTCGAACTGCCAAGGCCTCCCCAATAATAAATGACAAGCTTGCATTGGCACCACATTACACAATGTCTCATCAACATACTTTCCAACAGAGAATGCAATTGTCACCTGCTTGTCAACCTTGATCTCTCCACTGTCATTCAACCACTGCAACGTAAATGGTTTAAGATGTTGAACACATGTCAAACCCAATTTCTCCACCATAAGTATACTAGCCACATTAGTCCAACTTTTGCCATCAATAATCAGATTATACACCTTCCCACCCATCAAGCATCTAGTATGAAAAAGATTTTGGCATTGCTCTAGGCTATCTTCTTTCACCTGTAAATTCAAAGCATATCTAACAACAAGAGATTCACCATGGACTGCATACTCAACATCACCATCAAAACAATCCTCCAAATGTGGCATACTATTATGATCAGAATCATCACCATGATCAGAATCAGACACAATATCATCTCCTCTAATAACCATCAATCTCCTGTTTGGACAATCACTAGCATAATAACCCATACTATGACACTTGAAGCATTTAATATCTCGATGCCTAGAAGTAGTAGAAGAAGAGTTAGAATTACCTTTCTTCTTTGTACTATCAAACAACTCATTGGGTGCAGCATCCTTAGTCTTTGTGGTGTCTGCACTACAAGACTCCCATTTTGGATTAGCATGAGACAATCCTCTTGGTGCTCTTCTTTGTTTTTGCCTCCCCACCTTCATTTCTATATTGACTAAATCCTCCATCTCCACATAATGATGTAACTCCACCACATCAGCAATCACTCTATTCAAACCACCTACAAATAATGCCATAGTAACTTTAGCGTCCTCTTCTATGTTGGCAGTGATCATAAGCATCTCCATTTCCTTATGGTAGTCTTCAACAGACTTGGAGCCTTGAGTCAACCGATGTAACTTCTGATGCACTTCCCTATAGTAGTATGAAGGCACAAATATTTTCTTCATAAGGCACTTCATAAGATCCCAAGTCTCTATAGGGTGATCATCATTTTGCCGTCTTGTCTTTACTAGTTCATCCCACTAAAGCAAGGCATAGTCAGAGAATGCAATGGCTGCCAAATGAACCTTCTTTGCCTCAGAGTAATTATGACAAGCAAAAATTCTTTTCAGCTTACATTTCCACACCAAATAAACTTCAAGATCATTTCTCCCTTTGAATAGTGGTATTTGTATCTTGATGGCATTGATATTACTATCTAGACTTTTATGTTGAGGTGTTATAACCTCATCAGAGTCATCATCAGAAGGCACATGATTCGGATGCCGATTCCGAAAAGGTCCTTGTTTAGTATTCTTGGACAATGTCTGTGTCGCCTCTTGCCTCCATGCTTCCAATTCAGTCAAGCGATTAGTTAAGCGTTGAATGACCCTTTGCATCAACTCCATGTCAACTAAAGTATCTTCGGAATGAGCCGCCATAACAATGAACCTGTAACAAAATTGTTATAGAAAGACCTCACAATCACTCTCTCATGTGTTTCACTCAAAGGTGGACACTCGTGTTTATTCTCAAAATTGGCTTTTACCCTCTGTTGAACTCACCACTCTTGCCTTTTACCACTCTTGAATCTTTTTAACTGTTGTACTTTAGAAATCAAATAAAATAAGAATGATAGAGACAATCCAACACCACAATAAGAAAAAAAGACTGAAAAAAAGGACTAGACATAGAATACAAAGAGATAATAATAATCATCGAAAGTTTTGTTTTTCAGTTTTTTTTATACGATAATACAACTTATTTTTTTTAATTATGAGGACACACAAGAAGACGAATATAGATTAATAAAAATTAATCTAATACCTGAAATCTGATATCAAATGATAAAGGAATAAAAGATAAACAGAAAGATAGGGATTCAAACTGAATAAAAAAAGATACATTGAAATTGAAATAGAAATAAAAAGGATAGATTGAAATTGAGTACAAAGAGAATCACTCTACTTTCTACCCAATTTCTTGACGCAACAAGAAAGGGACTCCTCAACCTAACTTGTCAACGCCATAGTTTGGGAATTGAATCGAAGGGACTCCTCAACCTTCTATTCAATTCCCCGATGTAATAAGAGAAGGACTCCTCAACCTCAATTGTCCACACTATGGTTTCATCACGAAACCAAAAAAAGGTTTTCAAACCTCTAAATAATTCTATACTACGACTATAATAGCTAAGGAGGTATTTATAACCTCTTATTAGGTTAAAACAAAGAAAACCCTAAAGCCCATAAACATAAGGCCCAATCTAGTAATTAAATAAACAAAATCAAAATACATTAAATTAAAACATTCTAAAAATGTAAACTAATATCTTCTAAATAATACTTGAACTCTTCATATCATGAATATTTGAAGCACATATCAAGAGCACCCTACAATACTTAGATAGAATTGAAGAGCTCGTTGAGAGCGATGCATGGCTGCAAACGGCTCGTCAATCCAAGCACCGGAGAGAAAGTTATGGTGATTTGAAGTTGGATTTGAATAGTGCTCAAGGGTTTCTTCCCTTCTCTTCACTTCTAACCGAGATCTCTCTCTCATTTTGATGAGAATGAGCTGAATTGGGTGTGATGTGGGGTATTTATATTGTGGGCTTGGGCTACTTGGGCCCGGTTCACTCGGTTTAGTCTGTTGGTCGTCCAATTTTGGGCCAAAACCTTTAAGATTAGAGTTTAAATTCACATTTTAAATAATTTTACTTTTCCAAACTAACTTTTATTTTCTTACCCTCTTTAGTCACAATTAATTTTCTCAGATACAGTACCGGGCATACTTAAGCCGATACTGCCAGCTAAAATGCCTCTTTGCGCTTTTACGCTAAAAACTATGTTTTCCGGCTCAGAAAAATCCACTGAGTCCAATTTTAATATTTAAATTATCAAATTTTGATTGTTAAATTTTCTAACCATATTCATTCATATTTAATTTATTATTTATTTAATTTTCGTTTATTCGAGATTTTACATTTTGTTTCTGATAACATTGTCTTTGTGCTTTTTATGAAAAATAGTCTCTTCAAAAATATGACTTCTTGTAACTATTTATAGAGATTTTCTTAAAAATTCACTTGCTGTCATTGTAGTAATGTTTTGGTTGTTCTGTAGTAGTAGCTTTCTTTGTTTATCATTTTTGAAGATCACCCATTTGTTGTGGACTTTGTTGTTGTTGCAAAATTTGTAAATTCTGAGGTTTCATTGTTGGTTTTGAATTTCGAGCTGGGTTAGACTGGGTTGATAGTTTTGTTTTAACAGCCATTTCCGTAGTTGATAAGGAATATTTAAAAAAAGTTCTAACTCCAATATAGGATCTGTAGAAATCAGGAGCACGAGGACAAGTATACTTTAGAGGCCTCTGACCCCAATAAAGAATTTGATATTCCTGCTATAATAAGTCGCAAGAACATTTCTTGTTTATGTATGAATGCCTTTTCACTAGGCTAGAAGTCTCCATTCTCTTTACCGACTTTGAAATGGAAGTCTTTCTAGCTTCAAAGGTTGCTCCTTGCAAACTTGGTAACTTTACTTTGTTTCTGGTGGTTAGTTTTCTTTCATTTTCTTTTCTTTCTTTTATTTTGTTTTTCTTCTTCTTCTTTTTTATGCATCATGTTTCTTTTTCTATTTTCTTTGTTCTTTTTAGTGCTTATAACTTGTACTTGTTCTTTGCCAATCTACTGATGTAAAGGGAGTGGTTATTAATGAAAAAAATTTGAATAACAAGGAAGTGCAATTAAAATGTGGTGGTTATTAGTAGTATTATTATATTCCATGAACCGAAAGTATTTGAATGGATCTTGAGGAAGAGGGAGATAGAATCTCCAAAAACAAGGTTTTGGAGTCATACTATAAGATTTTGACGTCTAATTCCTCGAAGCAGTTATAAAAAAGGGTATGGAAAGATAAAAAAAAATCTAAAGCTACAAGGCTCTAAGCACTAATGACTAGAGTCCAGTTATGTGCCTGTGATGCCTATTGTTTTAAGGAGAGACTTGGACAAGTAAATTCGAGGGGTGCCTCATCACCTGATAACTTGGGTCAACTGGTTCAGGATTGTTGATTCAAAGCCCACATTAAAAAGTTGCCTTAAAACAAAGTTTTTAGTGTCCAAAGAGGCTCTCAGTATCTATGTCTGGATGAATAAATTCCTAATTATATGCTTGTTGTGTGACTGTGTCAAGGAGAAGCTTGGGTAATTAGATTCGATGGGTGCTTTATCACCCGGTAACTTGGGCCAACTAGCCCGAAATTATTGATTGAAGACCCACTAAGAGTTGCCTTGAGATAAAGCCCATAGAGTTAAGAACTTCAAATATCTTTCCTCAGTTAAATTGCTAAGTAAACTGCTTCAAGAATCATACAATTTTAAAAGGAGTCTCATAATACAATCCAAAATTCAGTTCTTAAAGATTCTTGATTTCTAAGTATGCAAGGCTCAATAAGATGAAAGAAGTCCGTTTATAATCAGAGAGATAGTTGTGAACCCCACTTTTATTTGGACTTGAATTTATAAACTCTCCAACTCTTTTCATTAAGATAAAATCTATTTACTATTCTTTTTGCTCGAGGACAAGCAAAGTTTTAATTTTGGTGTTGTGATGCCTAGACATTTTTAGTTGTTTTTAGGTTTCTTTTTAATTATTTTTCTTAGAACTAAATCAAAGTTCTTATAATTTTAGCGAAGTTTTGATGACTAATCATATATTTAGAGTTGTTTAAAAAGACTGTGTTTTTAGGCCATGTTTAAACAAGTCAGGATGAAATTTATAAAGAATACCAAGTACACTTCAAGAGAAACTGGCGCCAGGCTTCAAGAGGTCAAGCCCAGAGCCCAATCTCCATGATGGGTGCCCAAAATCTCAAGCCCAGTGCTCAGGACAGGCAACCGACTCCCCTGCTTCAATCTAGGCGCCCAATCTCCAAGCCCATCTCTAAGGTACTAGCGCCCAGTACCCTTACGTTCAAGTTGGACGCCTAACCACCAAGCCCAATGCCAAGACCTGGCGCCCAGTGCCCCTATACCCAAGTTGGGTGTCCAAGTCAAGCCTAACATCCAAATCCGGAGCCCAGCGCCAAGTCCAACTTTAACTCCCAGGAAGCTCTAAAATCAACCCAAGATTCAAGATTTAAATGATTAGTTGGCATTAACTTCTTCTAAGAAGATGAGATTTGGTTGTTAGAATTTAATTTAGGATAAATTTGAATTATTGTTTTCCATTTAAATAAATAGTTATCTTATCCTTCGGATGTATAGAAGAAAAGATTAGTCCTTGAATTTCAAATAGTTAAGAAGTTCGATTATAAATAAGTGAATAAAGTTCACATCTAGAGATTGGAGAGTCTATGGATTAAGAAACTCTATAGTTTTAGGTTGTTTTCTTTTCTACCATGAGTAATTAAATCTCCTCTTATTAAAGATTAGGAGCTTTGTTTGATTTTATGGATTAGTATTTCAAGTGTTTTATTTATTTTGATTCATGTTTTTCTACTTTTTTAAAATTGAGTTTCGTTCTTCATCTTTAAAGGTTAGAAGTATTGGAAAATATTCTAATTTTATCTTGGATTCTGTTATTACTTTGGGGAATTTAATGTCAGAATTAGTTTGAAACTCTTTTTCATGATTTTCAATTGGACTAGGAATAGTATTTTGAAAGTTGTGTGGCTTTAAATTGAAACCGTTCTTAACCTCTTCTCTTAATTAGTTGACCAAGAAATTGGCAATTAATTTAGTTAAGAGAAATTTGATTGCCAAGGAATCAGAATTTAATTATAAGTAATTTGCTGTGAAAAGCTTTTTGCATGAGTCAAAATAGAAAAATACAAGTATTGCTTTTTCTAAGAATTAAACACCTCTGGAGCCTTTAATATCCCTATTATTGATTACTTCTCCAAAGTTTATAAGCCTTCTCTCATCCACAATCAACTATCTTTTTTACTGTTCTTTGCTCTACTTCAAGATTCACAATCCTCTTACCAAGATTTGATCGATCTAATTAGAGATTCAATTAGACATTGCTTAATTCAATCCATTAATCCTCACGGGAATGATATCCACTCATTGTGGTATTACTTGGAACAATTTGGTACACTTGCCAATATTCGAGCATATTAGTTCTTTCTCATCATATTTTTGGAGCCGTTACCAGAAATTAATTGAGATTGACAACATACGTCCGGTTAAATCACTAACTTAGATCTTGTTTAATTTTATTTGATTTTCTTTTCTTTATTCTATTCAATTCTTCTTTTCTTCTTTATTCTTCTTTATTCCATACGGTGTATTTGATTTTTCTTTATTTGTGTATGTAAGAAACAATCGAATCGAATGCCATGGATGTAATTCTCGCATTCAATAAACTCCTAATTCAGAAAATTTCTTTACTCACAACATAAATGGAGCAATTTCAAGCTTCACAAGTTACTACATGTAATTTGTGTTGAGGAGCACACAAGAAAGAAAGGTAACTTGATAGAAGCATGAAAGGTGACTTGATTGATGAATTGATTCAAGAAGCTCATAGTAAAAGGACCATAAAGAATGCTCCACAACACTCAAATGGTGACAAGAAAGAGAAACTAGCAGACACTTGTTCAATAGAAAGGACACTCTCGAATAACACCAAGGAGAAAGAGGGACCACCAAAGTTAGATTTAAAACCTCTACCAACCCTCAAATATGCATTCTTTGGTGACAAGGACACCTACCCGGTGATAATAAATGCTTTACTGAATAAAGAGGAAGAAGAGGCACTGTTGCAAATATTAAGAGAATATAAGACTACTATAGGGTGGACAATCAGCGATCTGAAGGGAATAAGCCCCACCATGTACATGCACAAGATATTACTTGAAGAAGATTCTAAACCTGTGGTGCAAGCACATCAATCCAACAATGAAGGAGGTTGTTAAAAAATAGTTAATGAAGTTATGAGATGCGAAAATCATATATAACATCTCTAACAACCCATGGGTAAGTCTGGTACAAGTGGTTCCAAAGAAGGGAGGGATCACGTTAATCTCTAATGAAAAAAATGAATTGATCCCTATGAGAACGGTCACCGGTAGAAAAATGTGTATTAACCACCAGAGACTTAACATGGCAACAAGGAAGAGCCACTTCTCTCTCCCATTCATTGATCAAATGTTGGAGAAGCTTGCTGACCATATATTTTATTACTTTCTTGATGGGTATTTGGGATACAACCAAATTGTGATTGACCCCCTTGATCAAGAAAAGACCGCATTCACATGCCCTTATGGAGTTGTTGCCTATCGGAGAATGCCCTTCGGGTTGTGTAACGCACCCGCCACTTTTCAAAGGTGTATGCTTTTCATCTTTCTGATATGGTAGAAAAATTCATACAAGTGTTTATGGATAATTTTTTTGTATTTGGTGACACATTTAACACTTGCTTGCACCACTTGTCCGTAGTTTTAAAAAGGTGCCAGGAAACAAACATAGTTTTAAACTAGAAAAACTACCATTTTATGGTCACAGAAGAAATTGTTCTTGGACACCAAATCTCAATTAAGGGCATAGAGGTTGATAAAGTTAAAGTGGAGGTAATTGAAAAATTACCCCTACCAATGAATGTGAAAGCAATTCGAAATTTTTTGGGACATGCTAGTTTTTATAGGAGATTTGTAAAAGATTTTTCAAAAATTGTAAAACTACTGAGTAGTTTATTAATCAAAGAAGCTTCATTTGTTTTCAATAGAGAATTCCTATATGCCTTTGAAACTTTGTACGCCAAACTTGTGTGTGCATCAATAATTGCCCCACCTGATTGGTCTATACCATTTGAATTAATGTGCGATGCTAGTGACTATGCCATAGGTGCAATCTTGGGGCAAAGAAAAAACAAGTTGTTACATGTAATTTATTATGCAAGTCGTATTTTAAACGATACACAAAAAAATTACACAACAACTGAGAAAGAGTTGTTAGCCATAGTATTTGCTTTTGATAAATTTAGATCTTATTTAATTGTTCAAAAGTAATAGTCTACACTAATCATTATGCTCTTAAGTATCTTTTGTCTAAATAGGATGCCAAATCAAGATTGATAAGATGGGTGTTGTTGTTTCAAGAATTCAATGTTGAAGTCTAAGATAAGAAGGGCACAGAGAATCCTGTGGTAGACCACTTATCTAGAATTCATTCTCAAGAAACTCAAGCACTGCAAATACCCCCCAAAGAAGAATTCCCAGATGAACAACTCTTAGCCATTAGAGTTATGCCATGATTTGCTAACATGGCTAACTATAAGGCTGGGAGAATCATCTCTAAGAAATTTAATTGGAATCAAAGAAGAAAGCTAATTCATGACTCCTGCTACTTTATATGGAATGACCCATATCTCTTCAAAAGATGTTCTGACAATACCATATGGAGGTGCATTCCCGAAGAAGAGATCCAAGGTGTACTATGGCACTGTCACAGTTCAGACTATGGTGGCCACTTTAGTGGGGAAAGGACAGCGGGTAAAGTACTTCAAAGTGGCCTCTATTGGCCCACTCTTTTCAAGGATGTCCGATCCTTTTTTGAAAAATGCAATAGATACCAGAGGTTCGGAAACCTATCTCGAAGACATGAGATGCCACAAAATTTTATACTTGAAGTGGCATTATTTGATGTATGGAAAGTTGATTTCATGGGACTTTTTTCTTCCTCAAACTCAAACCTCTACATATTAGTGGTTGTTGACTATGTATCCAAGGGGGTGGAATTCATTTTCTCACTCACTAATGATGCTAAGGTTATGATTGGCTTTTTTAAAAAGAAAATTTTTAACAGATTTTGGGCTCCAAGAACACTAATTAGTGATGGAGGAACCCACTTCTGTAATAAACAACTTGAAATTCTTCTTAAAAAATATGGGGTAAAACATAAGGTGGTAACTCCATATCATCCGCAAACCAGCGGACAAGTGGAAGTAACCAATAGAGAACTGAAAAAAATCATGGAAAAGATGATCAATGCCTCTAGAAAGGATTGGTCCAGAAAAATTGGAGATGTCCTTTGGGCTTACCAAATAGTTTTCAAAATCCCAATTGGAATGTCACCATACCAACTGGTTTATAGCAAAGCATGTCATTTGTAAGACCCCGAATTTTGAAGAGTTTTAATAAATTATTTATGATTTATTATATTTACTTGAGATTATATTTTTGAGATTTTGTATATAAATCGAGCAAATTCTTATTTATAATTTAAAGTTTTATAATTTAAAAATAATGAGTATTTTATATGCCTTAATTTTAATATTTAGATTTTTTTACCTTATTTTATAAATAAAGGAGAATTAATTTATTTATCTCTAATTTTTATTAAATTAGAATTTAACTGAAAATAATTTACAAATTTGTAATTGAAAGGTAATTTAAAGATGAATATTTTATATTTAATTTGGTTTTTTATTATTATTCTATCTTTTTATTTATTTTATAAGATTACACTACTACCCTTATTTTTAATAAAAATGCCTAAACTAACCCACACTACCTGTAACCCTAATTACACTCAAACACATCTCCCCTTATTCCCAAAAACCTTAGTTGCTACCCTCCTCCTTCAGCAAACTCAACACACACACACAACAGTAGCAGGAAAACAAAAATGAAAGAAGAAAGAAAGAAGAAAGGGAAGGGGACCGAGGAAGGAAGGAGAGGGGGGAGAAGGGAAGGTGGCATGGTAGGTGTCACTGTCACTGTCGCCGCCACTGCTGACAGAGACGAGAGGAGATCCGAGAAAGAGAAAGCGAGTTGCCACCATGTTATGTCGCTGTCGAGAGCAGAGCCGCGAGGAGAGAGGGCTCGCGAGTGAGAGAGGGTCGCGGGCCTGGAGCCGCCGCGCCTTCGTCGCTATTCCTTGCCATTTATGTCACTGCCTTTGGTGCTTTGCTGTCACCACCGCTGCTGCTGGGAGCTACACCACCGTGGCCGAACCTCTACCGCCGAGAAACGCCACTGCCGCAGTTGAGATCCACCGCCGGTAAGGGTTTTGAGTTTAGTTTACATTCTTTTGAGATTCCGAAAACTTTATCGTCACTGCATGTTGTTATAGTTACTGTCACCAAAAGCTCTGGTCGCCGCTGCTGCATGAGGTGGCTGTTGGGACTGCCGCCAAACCGGTTTAGAGACCACTGTTGTTTTGTTTTCTTTATTACAATAAGTATTTCTATTTCAAAAATCTCATGTTAGTGTTCTGTTACGTGTTATTAAGGTTTTCGTGATATTAATGTTTTTGGACTAATAACCGAGGTTGCATGTTGTGATTTAAAGCTGTTTATGCTGTTGCAAAAGTGTGCGAAGCTGTGAATTGAAGCTGCCATTGAATTCGGGTCGAGAGGAAAGGAACATTTTTGACAGTTTGGGTTATGGGTTCGACTTGTCGAGGTAGGGGTTTTTCAAAAAACTCAATTTTATAATTTGAAATTGTTATAAATGGATATTGATGTGAGAAATGCACTTTTTAGTGATTGCATAATTCTTATGTTTTGTCTGG
Organism: Arachis hypogaea; assembly: GCF_003086295.3. Classification (NCBI taxonomy): domain Eukaryota; kingdom Viridiplantae; phylum Streptophyta; class Magnoliopsida; order Fabales; family Fabaceae; genus Arachis; species Arachis hypogaea. The sequence continues at coordinate 35,412,291 of NC_092051.1, read as the reverse complement.
CTATTTTGGATGAATATGAATGTTTGTTTGATTGGATTATTGTTTGGTTTTGTTAAATGGACGATTGCTGAATTATTTCTTTAAAGTTTTGAAAATAAGTTTAATCTGTTGAAAATGATTTGAGTTTGAATAAGTTTCCTTGAAAAATAAAAATGATATGAATTTTTGGAATCAGCTTGATTTTGAACTGATTTGGTTTTGAACCCGTTGGAAAGGGTTGCGAAATGGTTTGGTTGGGACCCAAAAAGGGTGACAAAGTCCAAGTTTTAGGGGAGATACTGCCAAAATTTTATTATGAAATTTAAGACTGTTTAAAATGGTATATAGAAAGAGATTGGATTTGAGAGATTCTATTATTTAATTCTTGATTTATTAAGAAATAGGTATGTTTTGAGTTTAATCTATTTAAGAAAAGTATATGTTTTAAGGTTGATTTAAATATGAAAAGGCCTATGTTTTGGAGTTTGATCAAAGAAGTACCTTTGGAGGAGTTTTAGTGGGTTTAAAAGAAATTGAACTTTGATTGATTAGTTTCGTTCTGCGACGTTTTGAGGAAAAGTTTTAAAGTATTCTTTAAATATTAATTTAGCAAAATTAAACAAATTCCAAGCCTTTGGGAATCTTTCATATTTAAGATTGAAATTGAAATTGGTCTTGGGTTTAAATAATTTGGTTTTAAAATTAGTTCGGAACTTTTGGCTTACATGCTTTGGTTTTGGTTTTAAACTCCATTTTAATTGATTTCAATTTAAGTAACTATGATTTTGAGGATTTTTAAAGAATTTAAGAAATGAGATAGGTTATTCTCCCCTAAAGTCTTGAGTCTTTTCCAAGATAGTTAATTGATAACTCTGATTTTAAAGTAGTTAAATAGATTATTTAAAGTGAAGAATTTTGAGTCTTTTTAAAGAGAATTACAATTTGATATGATATTTGAAATTGTTTGGAAGTTTTGGGAAAATGTTACATAAAGTGGCTCCGTTTTGAAAGGGAATTAATTTTGAGGAGAAAGTGGCTTATGAGCTTGAAATAACTTGAGATATGAGATTTTTGAAATTGAGACAAAGATGAGTTTGATTTTGGTTTCAAAGTAAAGTGATTTTAGGAAAAGTTATATACAACATGAATGATGATTTGAGTTGATATGGATTGTTAAGAAAGTGTGGAAATGATGATGAATGAATGATATGAGATTATTACTTGGCTTATGCAATTCCAGTTATCTGAGATACAAGTTTCCCTAGGTAAGATGCAGTGGCTTGCCACCACGTGCTCCAGGTTGAGACTCGATACTCTGTTGATCCTACGTCGCAAGAGGTGACCGGGCACTTTAACGCCCCAGAAATATCCCCCAATGAGCAGAATTTATTTATGAATTAGAAAAAGATATGCATAGACTCTTAGGCATGCACGTACGAGGGACTATCCAGGGTTTAGCAGCCATACATGTCGGGTTGGCTTTGTAACCGACAGATGAGACTCATCAGCCATAGGACAGGCATTCATCATATGTATCTATGTGATATTGTTTGGGTGTGCATATTGTAATTGGTTTGCCTATATGAATAATTATATTTAACTGCTAATTGCTATACTCGATGTAACTGCTATGATTGTGTTTGAACCTTCTTAGTTGTGTTTGTGACTGAAATTGATTGGATTGTTGTGAATTGGATGTTGATTGAGTTGTTTGGGCCTAGGGTCATGATTGATTTTGTGATTGGCCAAAGGCTGTGATTGGTTTGTGTTTTTGGTTTAGTAAAGTATGAAAAATCAAACTTGTTCAGCATAGACTTAATGAACCTATGCTTGGAACAGCTTGGTCATTCATACTGTCTAGGAAAACTTTTAATATTTGATACAAAAGGAAAAGAGTTTTTGAATTTTGAAGAATTAACGGATTTCTCTTTTAAAAAGGATTTTATTTTTATGAATGTAAACCTTTGGTTTTTGAAAAGATACATAAAGCGACACAAATCACTATACTCTGAAAATAGTTTTATTTTATGTATGTTATTATAGCAATTCTCTAACCCTCTAGTGAGAACCAGTGAGGACGATGTTCTCACTCCCTTATAGGAGTTTCCTTTTCAGGATATGGACGAAGAAGTCATGAAGAGTTTATTTCATTTTCTTTACACGATATTTTGTATTGTTTTAGTTAGTATATTTTTCCTCGCCTTTAACTTGACAAGTTTTGTAAAAGGGTAGGAGTTTTGATATGCAATGCTTGTAAGTTAATATTATGTATATATATATATATATATATATATATATATATATATATATATATATATATATATATATTCTTTGTAAATATTGTATATGGTTTGTAAGCATGTATTTATGTTTTCAACTAAAAGGTCTTTTAAAAGGTTATACAGTTTTAAGTTTTAAACAGGCTCCTATGTTACTATTAAATATGTTAAGGGTTGTCATAATACCCGAGCTATCAGAGTGGCGCAGCTGGAAGCGTGACATTCTGATATTAAAGGTGTTACACCATTTACCGGTCGGGTTGGAGCATAGATTGGGCAATCAAGTTCTTGAACTTTGATGCCAAAGCAGTGGGTGAGAAGATACTTCTTTAACTCAACGAATTTGATGAATTTTGAAATCAAGCTTATGATAATGCTCAACTATACAAAGAAAGAACAAAGAGGTGGCATGACAAGAAAATCCTCTCGAAAAACTTTGAGCTGGGTCAAAAAGTCTTATTATTCAACTCACGGTTGAAGCTATTTCCTGGAAAATTGAAAACAAGATGGTCTGAACCATTCACAATAAGTAAAATGTCCCGCTATGGACATATTGAAATAATGGAGAAAAATACTGGAAGAAGATTCGTAGTCAATGGACAAATATTGAAGCCATATCTTGGAGAAGAAGTAAATTGACAAAAATCGACCCAACTCCTATCTTAAGAAGCATCAATTGTCAAGCTAGTGACGTTCAAAGTGTGCTTGTTAGGAGGCAATCTAACCCATTAGTATCCTTTACCAATTCTTTAATCTTGTTTTTATTTTGTTTTTCTTGTTAATCAAAAAATCTGTGAAGAAAACAGATAAAATCAACTCCCAGGAGAAATGGTGCCAGTGCCATGCTTTGGTGCCCAACGCCAGCAAGAAAATTCACTTCCAGGGGAGCTAGCACCCAGCGCCAAGTGAAGAAGCCCAGTGCCCAATCAAAGGGAATTCACAGGGGGAGTGATGAACTGAAGATTGATGGTTTAGAATTCACAATAAATTCTCGTTGCAAGTATAGTTTCTAAACCAAGCAATAATCTTTCATACAAAAATTTGGTTGTCACAAGTAACAAAACCCAATAAAATTTATAACCGAAGTATTTAAACCTCGGGTCGTCTTCTCAAGGAATTGCAGGGAGGTATGATTTATTATTGGTTATGTAAAGAGATATATTTTTGGGTTTTTGAAATAGAGAACAAGTAATTTAAACAGGAAGAAAAATAAATTAATAATTATAAAAAGTCTCTTGGCAAGGTATGAGAACTGAAAATCTTATCCCAGTTATCCTTATCAGGTGTGATGAGAATTGTTATTGCTCCCACTTAGTTAACCCTTACTAAATAAAGGAAAGTCAAGTGGACTAATCAATCTGATTCCTCAAGTCCTAGTCAACTCCTATGGAAAGACTAGCTTTAGAGGGATCCAAATCAATCAGTAATTCTAATTTCCAATCAACTGCTGAGTTTGATAACTCAAGTGTTACCAATTACTTAACCAAAGAAAAAAGAGAGAAAATCTACTTGAATAAAAATGCCTTCAGATGGGAAGCAGCAGTAACATAAATAAAAGAAAGAAATCTTAAATCTGAAATACCTCAAATTATATTAAATAAAAAATAAACTCTAACATGAAGTTCATAAGCCAAATTGAAAAGATAAATAACAATTAAAGTAATAGAATAAATAAAAGTAGAAAATAAATTAAAGGAATATTGAACCTGGAATGAAGAGAAGTTGAAATCCTAATCCTAAAACCTAAGAGAGAGGAGAGAGCCTCTCTCTCTCTAAAAACTACATCTAAAACCTAAAATTATGTATATTGAATGTTCCATGAATGAATGGATGCATTCCGCTACTTTATAGCCTCTAATCTGTGTTTTCTGAGCCGAAAACTGGGCCAGAAACAGCCCCAAATTCGCTGGTTGCGAATTCAAACACGCTGATTTTTGTCACTGCGACGCGTCCGCGTGAAGCACGCATTCGTGTCGCCTATCTGTACGGCCACTTTAGTAAATTATATATCATTTCGAAGCTCCGTACGTTAGCTTTCCAATGCAACTGGAACCGCATCATTTGGACCTCTGTAGCTCAAGTTATGACCATTTGAGTGCGAAGAGGTAAGGGCTGACAGCTTTGCAGTTTCTTCAATTTCTTATATTCCTTCCACTTTTGCATACTTCATTTCCATCCTCTAAGCTATTCCTGCTCTGTAATCTCTGAAAACACTTAACGCACATATCAAAGCATCAAATGGTAATAAGACAGGATTAAAATTAGCAATTTAAAGGCCCAGGAAACATGGTTTCAATTATAGAACAAAATCAGGAAGGAAAATGTAAAACCATGCAATTAGTATGACTAAGTGTGCAAAGATTGATAAAATCCACTAAATTGAGCACAAGATAAACCGTAAAATAGCGGTTTATCAACCTCCCCACACTTAAACATTAGCATGTCCTCATGCTAAGTTCAAGAGAAGCTATAAAGGGGGTGAAGAGGAATGGTAGAATGTATGAAATGCAACCTATCTATGTGAATGCAACTACATGCAAAATGTTTCCACCTACTTGGTTAAAAGTAAATAAGCTCTTCAAGACAAACATAAATCAGATTTCACTAATTCAAATCATACAGTAGATGACAAGTAAACTTGTAATAAGATAGCTCATGAAAGCAGGGAACATAGAATCAAGCATTGAACCCTCACTGGTAGTGTATATCACTCTAATCTCTCAAGTGTCTAGGGTTAATCACTCTACTCTTCTCTAATCATGCTTTCTAAACTTTGTTCTTCATCTAACCAATCAACAAAAATTTAGTGTACCAATGCAAACATCATGAGGTCTTTTCAAGGTTGTAATAGGGCTAAGGTAAAGGTGAGGATATATATATATAGCTAAGTGAGCTATGAATTGAATCTTTGACTAGTCTAAGTTCTCACCTAACATACATACACTCTCTATGTAATTCAAAAATCATGCCTAGCTACCCATAATTCCCACTTTTGCATCACATACTCATGTACCAAAATTTTCTTTAATTTTATCCCATATGCATTGATCTTTTATTAAACTTAACATTGGGGTAATTTTGTCCATTTATTTATTTACTTATTTATTGAATATTTTTGGATTTTTTTTTATGAAGACATAAAAGCAAAAATAACATATCAATACACATGGATTTTTAATTTTTCTGTTTTATATGAGTAGGCACCCAAATTCCCAATATTTTATTAAAGTAAGAACATAACACATTCCCTTATTAACCCATGTTCCCACAATTTTCCCACACTTAATTGATACACAATCTTTAACTTAAGCTAACCAAAGATTCAATTGGGATATTTAATTGTTTTTCTGCTTAAGGTTAGTGATGTGGTAAAATATAGAACAAATGGGGATTAAAAGGCTCAAGGTGGCTGACAAAGGTAAATAGAAGGGTAGGTTATTTGAGATAAGTGAGCTAAACAAGTAATGGCCTCAATCATATGCAAGCATGTAAATACGCTAAATAGTGGACATATAGAATGGAACAAAGTAAAGTCTACAATCATAGAGAAGAAAACACACAAGAATAAAAATTTATGGTTAAATAATGTAACCATATGAATAAGCTCAAAATCTCACAAGTTGTGTGTTCTTAGCTTTTTAAACTATGTTCCAATTTACAATCTTCAAACAAGTTTAACACAAAAGTTTTTTTTTAATTTAAATTAGTAAAATACTATAAAATAGGGTCTTAAAACGAAACTCATTACTTCAACCAAGAAGTAGTAAAATATGCACAAAAATCAAGAAAACATACAATCAAATATGCAGATGCAACAATGAACTAATAAAGAAAATAAGACATTGGTGTTGAGAAGAAAATAACTAACCCATGGAAGTCGGTATCGACCTCCCCACACTTAAAGATTACACCGTCCTCGGTGCATGCTGAGGTGCCCAAATGGGCGGGTTGTTCCAACTGATGCTCGTTCTTTAGTGGATTTTGCAGATGGAACTTGTTTATAGCTTTGAAAGAGCGAAACTCTCGCGCGATCTAGAATTTTCGCAAATAAATTCGCGTTGTAAGTATAGCTTCTAGACCGACAAGAATTCCTTTCTTACAAATGTTTTGGTTGTCACAAGTAATAAATCCACTAAAATTTATAAACCGAAGTATTCAAACCTCGGGTCGTCTTCTCAAGGAATTGCAGGGAAGTATGAATTATTATTGGTTATGAAAAACGGTGTTTTTGGGTTTCAAAAGATTTGAACAAGAGAATTAAATTGCAGGAATTAATAAATTAATAACTAATAAAACTCTTGGCAAGGTGTGAAAATTTGGAAGTCCTATCCTAGTTATCCTTATCAATGGTGATGAGAATTGAGTTTTAATCCCACTTAGTTAACCTTTACTAGAGCAAAGAAAAATCAAGTGGACTAATTAGTTTGATCTTTAAGTCCTAGCCAACTCCTAAGGAAAGACTAGAGTTATTGGAATTCAATTCAATTAGCAAAAATAATAATTATCAATCACGATGAGTTTGATAACTCAAGAGTCTCCAATTAATCAATTAAAGCCAAGAATATAAAAAAGCTAAAGATAAATCTGAAATACCTCAATTGCATTAATAAAAGAAAATTAATCTAAACTTAAAGAGTTCATGAGCCAAATTGGTAACATAAGTCAGATACGAATAAAAGCATTAGAATAAATAAAAATATAAAAGGAATATTGAACCTGAGAGGAAGTTGAAATCCTAAATCCTTTAAGAGGAATCCTAATCCTAAAACCTAAGAGAGAGGAGAGAACCTCTCTCTAAAAACTACATCTAATCCTCAAATTATGAATGTATATTATCTCCCCCTGATTCCTCCATTCTCTGGCTTATATTCTGTATTTCTGGATTCAAAATTGGGCCGAAAAAGGGTCCAGAAATTGCTGGGGGCATTTTCTGCATATTCTGCACGTGGCGTCTGTCATGCGTCCGCGTAGGTCACGCGGTCGCGTCATCTGGAGTTCTGCTCTTCCACGCGGTCGTGTCGGTCATGCGTACGCGTCATTTGCATTCTGCTCAAGGCACGCGTCCGCGTCAGTCACACGTTCGCGTCGCTGCCTTTTCGCGCTAGGCACGCGGCTGCATCGTCCATGCGTTCGTGTCGCTGCCTTTTTCTTCAAGACTCCATTTTTGTGCTTTTCTTCCATTTTTGTATGTTTCCTTTCTGTCCTCTAAGCCATTCCTGCCTTAGGAGATCTGAAAATACTTAACACACAAATCACGGCATCGAATGGTAATAAATGGTAATTAAAATTAATATTTTTAAAGCATAGGAAACATGTTTTTCACATATATCACATAATAAGGAAGGGAAAGTAAAACCATGCAATTTACATGAATAAGTGGGTGAGGGATTGAATAAATCACTTAAATTGGGCACAAAATACATCATAAAATATGGGTTTATCAACCTCCCCACACTTAAACAATAGCATGTCCTCATGCTAAATCCAAGAGAAAGGGTAAAGTTAGAATGGTGGAATCTCATGCAATGCATTCTATTCTAAATGCAAACTACCTAAATGAGTCATGCAATTCTAATTATTATCCACTTGTATATAAAGCTTACATGTAATTAAATTAATTCATATCCTCAAGGAATCATATATGCATAGCCAAACCTAGATAATGTTAAAGCACTTTTACTATTGAGATGGGTAAAAGTATTTCACAAACTTGCAAGACAGTTAACAATTAAGCAGAGATATATGGTGATGAGCTATTGAACCCTCACTGGATTTTGTGTTTACTCTCTAGTCACTCAGTGTTTATTGGGTTAATCATTCTATTCTTTTTCTATCCTTGCTTTCTAAACTTTGTTCTTCATCTAACCAATCAACAACTATGGAATACAGACATACAAAAATCATGAGGTCTTTTTCAAGGTTGTAATGGGGCCAAGGTGAAGGTAAGGGTATATGTATAAAGCTAAGTGAGCTAACAAAGTGAATTCTTGATTAGTCTAAGATCTCACCTAACATGCATACTTTATATAATTTAAAGTGCTTTACCTAGCTACCCAAATTTTCCCACTTTGTAGTACAAGCTCATGCATTAAATTTAATTTTGAAATTTTGTCCCATGTGCATTGATTCTCTTTTTTTTTTTTTTTTTTTGCACTTGGGGAATTTTTGTATCCCCTTATTTAAATACTGAAAATATTTTTTTTAATCTGTGCACATGGTAATTTAGTTATTTTGATTTCACATGAGCATGCTTCCCAAATTTCTGAAATAACTTATTCATTTTAAATCCTTACTTTGTTTCTATCATCCCATGTTCCCATAAAATTCTCCACACTTAAATTGTACACAATATCTATCTTAAGCTAACCAAGGATTCAACTTGGGATTTTTATTTTATTTTTCTGCTTAAGGCTAGTAATGTGGTTATAGAACAAGAGGGATTAAAAAGCTCAAGGGGGCTAACAAGGGTGATGTAAAAGGTAGGCTAAATTGGGATAAGTGAGGAAAAATTCAAATGATGGCCTCAATCATCTCTTGGTATGTATCTATATTCTATATTGGATATATAGATTAAAACAAAGAAAAGAACATCAGAATGAAAAAGAAGGGCAAAACACACAGGAATGAAATTTATGGTTTGAATGTAACCATACAATTAAACTCAAAACTCACAGGCTGGCTGTGTGTTCTCCAGCTCAAAAAACCATATATCAGTTATGTATGTCATGCAAGTAGAAATCAAGAGTTCCCATTATTCTCAATGTAAATATTAGGGTGGCTTTTAAAATCTTAGTGTTCCTCCTTGATGAATTGTTGTTAACTAACTAACATGTAATGCTATATATACAAGGTGTGTGGATTGTTTTAATTTACTAAAGTTTCTAGTTTACTCCTTTTTATTTTCAATTAAACCAAACTAATATATGCTAAAAGGATAAACTATACTAATTAATCCACATATTCTATAAATAATAAGTTTAGAATTGCAAACTAAACTAAATGTCTAAGATATAAACTAAAGTGCAAAATGCGGAAATAAAGTAAAAATTCAGCAAAAGAACAATGTGTAAGTACTGAAAAATAAAAATAAAAATAAAAATACAGAAAAATAAATAAAATAAGATAGAAGAGTCTGTAGTGGTTCACCAAAAAGATAAGCCAGGGATGGCGACCTCCCCACACTTAAAATATAGCATCGTCCTCGATGCTCAATCAAGCTGGGTGTGAAGTAGCGTCATCACCGGAAGGATTTGCTGCTGGTGTCTCTGTGGTAGGCTGAATATCTGCAGGGTGGATAAGTGTAGGAGGATCGGTCTGCTGCAGTGGAGGCTCTGACTGTAGAGGAATCTTCGGGTCTGCGGCCTGGATCTGGTGTGGCTCCTCATGCTGTGGCACAGCGTGCTCTTGTTCTGCCTACTCAGCCTCTCTCTGTGTATGTGTCTCCTCCTCATGCTCGTTCACCTCCTCCTCAGATGGCTCTGATGGTGTGTCAGGCTCAGAGGGAATGTCATGGTGACCAGTGCGGAGCAACAACTTTAAATACTCATAGCGTCGCTTATTGCGACGCTCAGATCTCTCATATCGCCACCGGTTGCGGCGCTCCATCTGGTCTAGCTGCTGAAATAGGCGGTGCACGAGGTGGTAAATGGGCTCTGAGGCAGGTGGAGGTACAGTGGTGGTAGCTGGTGCAGCAGTGGATGAAGAAGAGGCAGCTGAAGGTGTGGCTGCCTCATCAGAAGCGGTGAGGAATGGGGGTCTGTAACCTAAAGCCTGAAACTTTCTGCTGTGAGGGATAATCTTCTTGCAGTCTGCAGCAGGTGGCTTCTCATCAGCAAGCTCCCAAGGCACGTTAGCTCGACGGCCTAGCTGGGTGATCAGATAAGGGAAAGGGAGAGTGCCTCTGACATGGACCCTGGCCATATAATATCGGATGAAACGTGAAAGATACAGGTCCTTACCCTCCATCACGCACCAAATGAGGGTGATCATAGCAGCGGGCAGCTCTGTCTCATGAGTGCTCGGCATCACATAGTTGCTCAGAATCTGGTGCCAGAGCCAAGCCTCATCATTCAGGTAAATCAGCTTGATTCCCTTAGGAATTGATGTGTTCTTTCCCATAACCCATGGGACAGTAGGATCAAGGGCTATTCTCCGCTTGACAGCATCCCAGTTAAATCTCATAAATCTCATATCCTCTTCAGCCTTTTGGTAACCGTTAGGCTTATCTGACTTAGGCTGAAGGTGGAGGATGTCCTCAATAGCTTCCTCAGTGACCAAAATCTGTTTCCCTCTGAGGTGCACTGCATCTAGGGAAGTCTTGAAATAGTTGCAGTAAAACTCTCTGACCCATGAAGCATTGACCTCTGTCAAGTTTCATTCCAAGAAGAACCAGCCTCTCTGTTTTATCTATTCGGAAGTGTACTACTGTAGTTCTTCTAGAATTTTCAGAGTTCTATCCATGTACAGGTTTCTGGAAGTGGCAAACACTGGATACTTAAGCTCACAGTATCTGTTTGCAAATTTAACTAGATCTATGGCAGTGAGGAGCTGGTCAGCCTTTTCCTGCGGGGTAAAGTGCTTTTTCTGCCAGGAGTCATCATGCAAAATGTTCAGGATGGTCATAGACGGTGGTTGCTTTGCCCTTTCCTTTGCGCTAAGGGTCAGACATCCTGGTATGTGTATGAACAGAGGTAAGGGCAGAGAGATGGTGGTGGAGACGCGGCGGCGCTGGGAGGGAGCACGGCGGAGCGGTGGTGCAGCAGGGGCGGGGTGGAGGTTGGGGTTTGGGTTGGAGGAGGTGGGGGAGGAAGGAAGGAGGGGGCGAGGGTTGTGGGGGCTATGGTGGTGGGAGACGGCGGTTTGAGGTTGGCCGCGGTGGGGGGCCATTGGCGGAGGAGGAGTGGAAGGGGAGGGAAGAGAAGAAGGGGAGAAAGAAGAGAGGGGGTGTCGCGGGGTGGTCTGGGTGGTTGGGGGTGGCGCGGCGATCGGGTCTGGCGCAGTGGTCGGAGCTGGGAAGCAGAGGCGGTGGTGAGTGCAGAGAAGGAAGGGGTGAGAGGAGGGTTGGGGGTGAATGGGCGACGCGATGGGGTTAGGGTTCACGTGACTTGGGGTTAGTGGATTCAAATTCACGCGAACGCGTGACTAGGGTGAAATGGGTTTGACGCGATCGTGTGGTCGACGCAGTCGCGTGGGTTGGATAAAAGATGGGTGACGCGGACACGTGAGGCACGCAACCGCGTCGCTGTAAATTGTGCTAGACGCACACTTCCAGCATCGTTTCAGCGCAACTCTCTGTTTCCATTTAGGGGGCCGTTATATCCATGCGACGCGGACGCGTCGCTCACGCTTTCACGTGGGATGAGTGTTTTGCGAGTGACACGTTCGCGTCAAGGACGTGAACGCGTGGGCTGTTTTGTGCTAAACGCACACCAACCGCTCGATTCCAGCCCAACTTTCTGGGCGTTGGATCTTTACGCCGATTTCTATTTCACGCCCACGCGTGGCCTGCGCGCTCGCGTGGTGTGATTTTGGTTTTTTGTTTTTTGTTTTTTTGTTTTTTTATATGCAAATATGCAGTATGCAATATGCAGTGCTAATGTAGATGCTATGAATACTTCTAGGTTCAATGAAAATAAAATAAAATAAAAACAAACAACACGAAATAAAATTGAAAAAGAAACGATCATACCATGGTGGGTTGTATCCCACCTAGCACTTTTAGTTAAAGTCCTTAAGTTGGACATTCGATGAGCTTCCTGTTATGGTGTGCTTAAATTCATCCAGAAATCTCCACCAATGTTTGGAATGCCAACAGCATCCGGGGTCCCAAACTAGGCATGTAAAGATTTTGAGCAGCTTCAAACAGATTCTCAGGCTCCCGGGGTGACGAATGTCAGAATAGATTCCAGGATCCCAAACCTTGCTTTTAAATCTACCTTTGTCTTAATCTATATTCTTCCATCCAGGCTGTTTAGAAAATGTATTCTCACTAAGATGACCAAACGCCTGCCGGGACCCATTCAATTGAACATGATACCAATCCGTGCACTTCGAATTCTAGCGTGGAACCTTATTGAATCTTGCACACCAGCTCTGAGTACGAGCCATTTCCCTCTTACTCTTAAAGCCTCATAGAGCTCTAAGCTGGCCATCTGTTTCAAGCAAACCATATTCAAGTGGAAAAGTAAAGATAAAGGTTAAAGATTGTACCTACTTGAAGCTTGTATTAGGTGGTAATGGCCTTAGGATAGGTGTTTCCAGTGGTTCTGTAAGCTCTACTCCCTTGTATTCTTCTGTGAATTCCTCCACTTCCTTGCAAAATTCTTCAACTGCAACTGCGTCTTGATCAAAGTCTTCTATGTCTTCCTCATCACCCAAGTCATAAGTTGGAGGTTGAGCGAAATCTACTTCGACATCATCTTCGTATTCACTTGGATAAGGTTCTTCAGGCTCAAGGAGTTCAGTTGCAGATGCAAGTTCATGACCAGGAGAGGTTGATTCATGATCATCACTGCCTAAGGAATCAATTTCTTGGTCTGTTCTGTTCAATTTTTCACAAGGTATATGCCTTGGAGGTTGTGCACTGTCCTCCTTGGCATCAAATTCGAACTGCTCGGCGGAATCTTTTACAGTTCTCGATTCCCATGGAGGTTTGGCATCTCCTAAATCTTCAACCACTTCTTCCTCTACAACTATTATGGCTTCCTCCACTTGTTCCAATACAAAGCCAGGCTCCTCATTGTCCACCGAAGTTTCTAGTGTCTCCTTCATGCTTCGCTCTTCTTTTGATTCTCCACATGTAGCCATGGGAGTACTTTGAGTGCTCAGATGTTGGGAAGCTAATTTATTTACTACCTCGGTTAAGGCAGTAGTGAGTTCCAGTACGCCCCTTTGCATCTTCGCTTGACCTTGAAGAAGAACGCGAAGGGTGTCATCCATTGGAGATTTGGGTGGATATGAGGGTTCATTGGTTGGGGAAGAGGGTTCATAATAAGAATATGGTGGTTCTTGGGAGTAATTGGATTGGAATTGTTGTGGATAAGGGTCGTATGGTGGTGAATGGTGAAAAGGAACTTGTGAGTGTGGTGGTTCAAAGCTATGTTAAGAGGGCGGTTCATAAGCACATGGTGGAACTTGTTGGTAACTACAATGGGATCCACCGTATCTATTACCTTGGCATGCATTGTAGAATGGTTGTCGTCTGTGATACTGTGGAGGGTGTTGTTGCCTAAAGGGTTGATCAAATCCTCGTGGCTCCATCCATCTTTGGCTGTTCTGACCTTGATGCATGTTCTTGCTATAGCTTTCATTCCCTTCAACAATATTAGAACCAAACTCAAAGCAAGAGGGGTGAGAACTCATGGTAGCTAATAAGAATTAAAAATGAAAACAGAAACAAATAACAGGCAAAAGAAAAATATTTACAATAACGATTAATAAGGCACACGTTTGCAATTCCCCAGCAACGGCGCCATTTTGAAAGAGCAAAACTCTCGCGCGATCTAGAATTTTCGCAAATAAATTCGCGTTGTAAGTATAGCTTCTAGACCGACAAGAATTCCTTTCTTACAAACGTTTTGGTTGTCACAAGTAACAAATCCACTAAAATTTATAAACCGAAGTATTCAAACCTCGGGTCATCTTCTCAAGGAATTGCAGGGAAGTATGAATTATTATTGGTTATGAAAAACGGTGTTTTTGGGTTTCAAAAGGGTTTGAACAAGAGAATTAAATTGCAGGAATTAATAAATTAATAACTAATAAAACTCTTGGCAAGGTGTGAAAATTTGGAAGTCCTATCCTAGTTATCCTTATCGATGGTGATGAGAATTGAGTTTTAATCCCACTTAGTTAACCTTTACTAGAGAAAAGGAAAGTCAAGTGGACTAATTAGTTTGATCCTTAAGTCCTAGCCAAATCCTAAGGAAAGACTAGAGTTAGTGGAATTCAATTCAATTAGCAAAAATAACAATTATCAATCACGATGAGTTTGATAACTCAAGAGTCTCCAATTAATCAATTAAAGCCAAGAATATAAAAAAGCTAAAGATAAATCTGAAATACCTCAATTGCATTAATAAAAGAAAATCAATCTAAACTTAAAGAGTTCATGAGCCAAATTGGTAACATAAGTCAGATACGAATAAAAGTATTAGAATAAATAAAAATATAAAAGGAATATTGAACCTGAGAGGAAGTTGAAATCCTAAATCCTTTAAGAGGAATCCTAATCCTAAAACCTAAGAGAGAGGAGAGAACCTCTCTCTCTAAAAACTACATCTAATCCTCAAATTATGAATGTATATTATCTCCCCCTGATTTCTCAATTCTCTGGCTTATGTTCTGTGTTTATGGATTTAGAATTGGGCCGAAAAAGGGTCCAGAAATCACTGGGGGCGTTTTCTGTAGATTCTACACGTGGCGTCTGTCAAGCGTCCGCGTAGGTCACGCGGTCACATCATCTGGAGTTCTGCTCTTCCACGCGATCGTGTCGGTCATGCGTACGCGTCATTTGCGTTCTGCTCAAGGCACGCGTCCGCGTCAGTCACACGTTCGCGTCACTGCCTTTTCGCGCTAGGCACGCGGCTGCGTCGTCCATGTGTTTGCGTCGCTGCCTTTTTCTTCAAGACTCCATTTTTGTGCTTTCCTTCCATTTTTGTATGTTTCCTTTCTGTCCTCTAAGCCATTCCTGCCTTAAGAGATCTGAAAATACTTAACACACAAATCACGGCATCGAATGGTAATAAAGGGTATTTAAAATTAATATTTTTAAAGCATAGGAAACATGTTTTTCACATATATCACATAATAAGGAAGGGAAATTAAAACCATGCAATTTACATGAATAAGTGGGTGATGGATTAAATAAATCACTTGAATTGGGCACAAAATACATCATAAAATATGGGTTTATCAAGCCTATGTAAAGGTTTTCCGTTTCCCTTTCTCGGTGGCCATCCTGAAAGAAGAAGAAAAAGAAGAAAAGTAACCCAGGAATAAAAAGAAGAAAATAAATAAAGTATGGGTGGGTTAATGCCAAATGATAGGGGTCTCAATTACATGGTAGCTACAACATGCAAGTGAGAAAACAATAGAAGCACATGGCATACTAGTGGTGCAAAAATTGCAGCAATGGGGAAAAGGCAGTATAAATTCATGTCAATGCAAAAGGAACACATGTATCATAAAAATTGGCATTTGACAAATAAATAAAATCACCCAATCAATGTAAAACAAGTCACTAAGCACTAAAATTATACCAGAAAAGACATAACAGTTGAATAAGAAAATTTAACACCAATGAAAAAGAATAACTTTAGAAAAGAAAATAAAAATATGCATAAAATTAAAGTGCAGTGAATGAAAGTATGCAAATGCAATAGGAAAAATAGAATGAAAGAGAATAATGAAAGAAGAAAGAATGATAATAGAAAGATAAGTAGGATTGGAGAAGAAAAGATAGGAATTCTGGCGCTGATCTGGATAAACTATGCGTCGCATGCGACGCGGACGCGTGGCCTGATTTGTGCAATTGGTGCGAGTGCATCTGTGCAATCGCGCAAATCTCTGTTTTATACTCATTTTGCCAAATATCTGGGTGACGCGTTCGCGTGGTTGACGTGATCGCGTGAGTGGCCATATTTTTAAAAACGACGCAGACGCGTGGGGCACGCGTTCGCGTGGTAGGGCTTGTGCTTCTAGCATGGTTCCAGCCCAGCTCCATCATAACTCTCTGTCGTACACCCATTTACGTCGATTTCACAGGGCCACGCATTCGCATGCGTGACGCGGACGCGTGCGGAGGCTATTTCGCAAATGACGCGAACGCGTCAGCGACGTGGTCGCGTGGTCATATTTGTGCCTAAGGCACGCCTCCAGCCACGCTTTCGCGTGACTTTCTGTTCAATTTTATTTTCTACCCAACGCACCTATGACGCGGACGCGTCACGTGCGTGTTTTTTTTTAATGCAATATGCAGATGCAAATGCGGAATGCAGGTGAATATGCAGAAATTATGAATGAACACGAGTGAAAATAAAATAAAATAAAACTAAGAATAAAAAGGAAAGAATATACCATGGTGGGTTGTCTCCCACCTAGCACTTTTAGTTAAAGTCCTTAAGTTGGACATCTGGGGAGTCCTTTGTTATGGTGGCTTGTGCTTGAACTCATCCAGGAATCTCCACCAATTTTTATGATTCCAATGGCCTCCGGGATCCCAAACTAGGCGTATAAAGCCTTCAAGCAAGTTAAAGCAAGTGACAAGGCCCCATGAGTGTTGATTGCTGGAATGAATTCCAGGGTCCCAAACCTTGCTTTTGCACCCGTCTTCTTGTTGACCATCTTTGTTCCAACCAGGTGGTAAGCAATCTGAATTCTCACTGAGACATCCAAACAGCTTTCTAGACCCATTCAATTGAGAATTGTACCAACCTTTGTACTTCAATTTGGAGCATACAACCATATTGAACCTTGCATGACAACTCCTACCACTAACCATCTCCCGCTTGCTCTTATAGTCAGAAAGAGCTCTAAGCTGACCATCTGTCTCAAGCAAAGCATATTTAAGTGAGCTAATTAACGTTAGAGATGAGAGATTTACCCACTTGAATGAAGGGATGGATGGTGATGGCTTTGGGGGAGAGGTCTCCAACAACTTTGGCAAGGTGATTTCCAGCTCAATTCCCTTGGGCTCTTCTTTGACAATTTCCACCTCCTTGCAAGCTTCTTCAATATCAACCTCTTCCTCCTGGTAGCTTTCTTCCAATTTGATCTCTTCTTCATTGTTCACCAAGGGCATGGGAGGTTGTGCTTTTTCTTCTTTAATTTCCATGTCAAGTCCAATGGGAGAGGATTCAATTGTAGATAAGAATTCATCAATGATTGAATTCATCTCTTGATCAACCTATTCAAAGTCTTCAACCATGATATGCATTGGAGGTTGTACACCCTCCTCAACATCAATTTCAAACGTCTTTGAGGGAGGCTCTATAACTTGACTTTCCCATGGAGGTTCTGCATCTCCTAAGTCTTCAACCAATTCTTCTTCTTCGATAATTACAGCTTCCTCCACTTGTTCCAGTACAAAGTCATGCTCTGCACTGTCCACTGGAGTTTTTAGTATCTCCTTCATGCTACGTTCTTCATTAGATTGTCCACATGAAGCCATGGGGGTTCCTTGAGTGTCCGAACGTCGGGAAGGCAATCGATTTATTGCTTGATTCAATTGGTGAAGGGTTGCATGAAATTTATTCACTGTTTCCTTGAGACGCTCCTTTGATTCTTGGGTTGATGGATATGGACATGGTGCATAGGGAAGTCGTGGTTCTTGGGAGTAATTGGGTTGGAATTGGGGTGGATAAGAGTTAGGGTCATATGGAGGCGAATGGTGGTAGTTGGCTTGTGAGTGTGGTGGTTCATAGTTATGTTGATGAGGTGGTTCATAGGTATATGATGGGGCTTGTTGGTAACAACAAGGGGGTCCACCATATCTATCATCTTGGTATGCACCTCGGAATGGCTCTTGACTGTAGTAAATTGGTGGGTGATGGTTGTCACGAAAGGGTCCACCATAACTATTGTCTTGACATGCATTATGGAATGGTCGTGGTTCATGGTATCTTGGAAGGTGTTGTTGCCTAAAGACTTGATCAGATCCTCGTAGCTCCGTCCATCTCTGATTGTTTTGACCTTGATGCATGTTCCTGTTATAGCTTCCATTCCTTTCAACACTATCAGAACCAAACTCAAAGCGACGGGGTGAGAACTCATAATAGTTAATAAAAATTAAAAACAAAAGTAAAACCAAATAAACAAGCAAAATAAAATATTTACAATAACCAATAATAAGGCACACGTTTGCAATTCCCCGGCAACGGCGCCATTTTGACGAACTGAAGATTGATGGTTTAGAATTCACAATAAATTCTCGTTGCAAGTATAGTTTCTAAACCAAGCAATAATCCTTTCATACAAAAATTTGGTTGTCACAAGTAACAAAACCCAATAAAATTTATAACCGAAGTATTTAAACCTCGGGTCGTCTTCTCAAGGAATTGCAGGGAGGTATGATTTATTATTGGTTATGTAAAGAGATATATTTTTGGGTTTTTGAAATAGAGAACAAGTAATTTAAACAGCAAGAAAAATAAATTAATAATTATAAAAAGTCTCTTGGCAAGGTATGAGAACTGGAAATCCTATCCCAGTTATCCTTATCAGGTGTGATGAGAATTTTTATTGCTCCCACTTAGTTAACCCTTACTAAATAAAGGAAAGTCAAGTGGACTAATCAATCTGATTCCTCAAGTCCTAGTCAACTCCTATGGAAAGACTAGCTTTAGAGGGATCCAAATCAATCAGCAATCCTAATTTCCAATCAACTGCTGAGTTTGATAACTTAAGTATTACCAATTACTTAACCAAAGCAAAAAGGGAGAAAATCTACTTGAAAAAAAATGCCTTCAGATGGGAAGCAGCAGTAACATAAATAAAAGAAAGAAATCTTAAATCTGAAATACCTCAAATTATATTAAATAAAGAAATAAACTCTAACATGAAGTTCATAAGCCAAATTGAAAAGATAAATAACAATTAAAGTAATAGAATAAATAAAAGTAGAAAATAAATTAAAGGAACATTGAACCTGGAATGAAAAGAAGTTGAAATCCTAATCCTAAAACCTAAAAGAGAGGAGAGAGCCTCTCTCTCTCTCTAAAAACTACATCTAAAACCTAAAATTATGTATATCGAATGTTCCATGAATGGATGGATTCTCCCACTTTATAGCCTCTACTCTGTGTTTTCTGGGCCGAAAATTGGGCCAGAAACAGCCCAGAATTCGCTGGTTGCGAATTCAAACACGCTGATTTTCGTCACTGCGACGCGTCCGCGTGAAGCACGCGTTCGCGTTGCCTAGCTCTACGGCCACTATAGAAAATTATATATCATTTCGAAGCCCCAGACGTTAGCTTTTCAACACAACTAGAACCGTATCATTTGGACTTCTGTAGCTCAAGTTATGACCGTTTGAGTGCAAAGAGGTTAGGGCTGACAGCTTTGCAGTTCCTTCAATTTCTTGTATTCCTTCCACTTTTGCATACTTCCTTTCCATCCTGTAAGCCATTCCTGCCCTGTAATCTCTGAAAACACTTAACGCACATATCAAGTCATCGAATGGTAATAAGAGAGGATTAAAATTAGCAATTTAAAGGCCTAGGAAACATGTTTTCAATTATAGAACAAAATCAAGAAGAAAAATGTAAAACCATGCAATTAGTATGAATAAGTGTGCAAAGATTTATAAAATCCACTCAATTGAGCTCAAGATAAACCGTAAAATAGCGGTTTATCAGGGAGCAGGCACCCAGCGCCATCTTATGAAGCTTGGCACCTTCGTGGCATTAAAGGGTTGTGTCCAGCGCCTACTTTCGGTGCTCAGCGCCAATGTTTGAGGCTCCTTCGGAGCTTCGCGTCAAAAGTGCAAGCCAGGCACCTTACTGGTATTCTTCATCATAGAATTTTGAATTCAAAAAATTGGTTTCAAAATTTTGCGTACATAATTTTCCATATTTTAACCACCATCCTTAAACTTTTTTCTCATCATAACCCCTCTACATACACACATACCTCTTCATTTAAACTTAAAGTTATAACAATTCTCTAAGTTTAGTGTTAGTAGGAAAACAAGGGAGCAGTTGAGACAGAGGATGAGGAAGATGATAATAATGAATAAACTTGGTAACTTTACTTTATTTCTAGTGGTTAGTTTTCTTTTGTTTTCCTTTCTTTCTTTTACTTTGTTTTTCTTTTTTTCTTTTTTTTTATACATTATATTTATTTTTCTATTTTCTTTGTTCCTTTTAGTGCTTATAACTTGTACTTGTTCTCTGCCAATTCATTAATGTAAAGGGAGTGATTTTCAATGAAAAGAATTTGAATAACAAGGAAGTGCAATTAAAACGTGGTGGTTATTAGTAGTATGATTATATTCCATGGACCTAAATTATTTGAATGGATCTTAAGGAAGAGGGAGATAAAATCTCCAAAAACAAAATTTTGGAGAATATTATGAGATTCTAATATCCAATTCTTTGAAGCAGTTATAAAAAAAGGTATAGAACGATAAAAAAAAGTTTTAAAGCTATAAGGTTCTGAGCACCAATTATTAGAGCCCAGTTATGTGCCTATGATGCTTACGGTTTCAAGGAGAGACTTAGACAAGTAAATCTGAGGGGTGTCTTGATAAACCCATATTTTATGATATAAATTGTGCTCAAATTAAGTGATTTATTCAATCCTTCACCCACTTATTCATGTAAATTGCATGATTTTACTTTCCCTTCCTTATTTTATGATATAAGTGAAAAACATGTTTCCTACGCTTTAAAAATAATAATTTTAATTATCCATTATTACCATTCGATGCCGTGATGTGTGTTAAGTGTTTTCAGATCTCATAGGGCAGGAATGGCTCAAAGGACAAAAAGGAAACATACAAAAATGGAAGAAAAACACAAAAATGGAGTTGTGAAGGAAAGGCAGCGACGCGAACGCATGGACAACGCGAACGCGTGCCTAGTGCGAAAATGCAGTGACGCGAACGCGTGGATGATGCGGACGCGCACCTTGAGCAGAACGTAGTTGACGCGTACGCGTGACCGACGTGTACGCGTGACAAGGAAAACTCCCAGAAGACGCGAACGCGTGACCCACGCGGACGCGTGACAGACGCCACGTACAAAAATCTGCAGAAAATGCCTCCAGCGATTTCTGGACCCTTTTTCGGCCCAATCCAAGCCAGAAACACAGAATATAAGCCAGAGAATGGAGGAATCAAAGGATATACAGAATACGACATTCATAATACATAATTTTAGGTTTTAGATGTAGTTTTAGAGAGAGAGAAAGGTTCTCTCCTCTCTCTTAGGATTTAGGAATAGGATTTCTCTTATTTTAGGATTGCTTCTACAATCACAGGTTCAAAGTTCCTTTAATTTATTTTCTACTTTTATTTATTTCAATGCTTTTACTTGTTAATGTTCCTAAATTGGCTTATGAACCTTTTCATGTTAAGATTTGAATATTCTATTTAATATTAATTGAGGTATTTCAGACTTATGATTGCTTTCTTTAATTTATGTATCCAAATTATTTTCATTCAAGTAGATATTTTCCCCTTTTGGCTTTGGTTAAGTAATTTATAACACTTGAGTTATCAAACTCAGCTATTGATTGAAATTGAATTATTTGCTGGTTAATTTGTACTCCAATAACTCTAGTCTTTCCATAGGAGTTGACTGGGACCTGAGGATCAAATTAATTTGTCCACTTGACTTTCCTTTGTTCAGCAAGGGTTAATTAAAAGTGCGAGCAGAATCCAATTCTCTTCACACCTGATAAGGATAACTAGGATAGGACCTAAATTTCTCATACCTTGCCAAGAGATTTTTATTATTATCAATTTATTTTCCTTGTCATTTAAATTACTTGCCCCTTATTTCCAAAAACCAAAAATATATTGTTTTACATAACCAATAATAAATCATACCTTCCTGCAATTCCTTGAGAAGACGACCCGAGGTATAAATACTTCGGTTATAAATTTATTGGATTTTGTTACTTGTGACAACCAAACTTTTGTAAGAAAGGAATTCTTGTCGGTCTAGAAGCTATACTTACAACGCGAATTTATTTGTGAAAATTCTAGATCGCGCGAGAGTTTCGCTCTTTCAAAAATGGCGCCGTTGCCGGGGAATTACAAACTGTGCCTTATTATTGGTTATTGTAAATATTTACTTTTAAATTGATTTTTTTGAAAAAAAATTCAGATTTTTATTTTAAAATTTTTTATCTTATCTTATCTTAGTTTTAAATTTCAAAATTCAAATATTTTTCAAAAATCATATCTTTCTCAAAATCTTATCTTATCTTATTTTAAAAATCAAATTTCAAATTTTAATATTTAAATTCCAAAATTCAAAATTCAAAATTTAAATCTTTTTCAAATCTTTATCTTATATTGTTGACTTTTTCAAAAATTCAAATTTCGAAATTTAAAATTCAAATTTCAAAATTTAAAATTCAAAATTTAATTTTTAAATTCAAAAAAATTAAATTTCAAAACCTTTTAATTTAAATATTTTATTTTGCTTGTTTATTTGTTTTTATTTTTGCTTTTTAGTTTTTATTAGTTACTATGAGTTCTCACCCCCATCACTTTGAGTTTGGTTCTAATGTTGTTGCAAGGAATGGAAGCTATAACAGGAACATGCATCAAGGTCAGAACAATCAAAGATGGAGGGAGCCACGAGGCTTTGATCAACCCTTTCGGCAACAACACATTCCACAGTACCACAGACAAAGACCATTCCACAATGCATGTCGAGACAATAGTTATGGTGAACCCCTTTGTAGTTACCAACAAGCCCCGCCATATGCTTATGAACCACCTCCTCAACACAACTCTGAACCATCATACTCACAAGCCCCATACAACCAAATACCTCCATATGACCCAAATCCTTATCCACCACACCAACCACCATATGAACCACACCCAGAACCACCTCCGTATTATGAGCCCTCTCTCCCAACAAATGAACCCTCCTATCCACCCCAACCTCCATTAGATAACAATACACTCATCTCTAATATCATTGGTCTCACCTTTACACTCCAAAAACTTATATCCCGTATGAACCAACCCTCTACCTCCAATATTCAACCCTCAAGCTTTAGTGCACTTCCTTTTCAACAACATAATAATCTTCCCATCCCATCATCACCCTCCATGGAAGAGCACCCATATCCATCAATCCAAGAGCAAGATGATCCCAACGCTATTGATATGGAACAAAAAAGAAGGAATCATCTTCGCGAATCCATACTTCATAAGAAGCTAGAGGAGGCCCTAAGGGTAGCGGTAAGAGAAACCCTTGAGGATGGAGGAGTGATTGAAGATTTAGTGAAGGAAGACATCCAGGAGGAGTCTGATTTTGTCCTAGAGCAAGAGAATGCCCAAAATGTGGAGATAGGAAAGACCCTTGCAGATGAAGGAGTAGTTGAAGGGAGTTGTCATGAAAAGAAAATCATCAAGGATGAGTACGATTTTATACTTAAACAACTGGACAAAGCAGCAATTATTAAAAAGGAAGAAGTGGTTGCAGACTTAAGAGATGTTGTACCTCCATTGGAAAGTCCAGTCACAGAGCCTCCTTCCAAGGTGTTTGATGTTGATGTTGAGGAGAGTGTACAACCTCCAAGGCAGATCATGGTTGAAGACTTTGCAGAGGTTGATCAAGAGATGGAGATTAAAGAAAAAGAAGCACAACCTCCTATGCCTTTGGTGAGCAATGAAGAGAAGATTGAATTGGAAGAAAGCTACCAAGAGGAAGAGATTGAAACTGAAGAAGCTTGCAAGGAGGTGGAAGTTGTCAAAGAAGAGCACAAGGGAGTGGACCTTGAAATCACCTTGCCAAAGTTGTTGGAGACCTCTCCGCCTAAGTCACCATCATCCTTCACAACATTCAAGTGGGTAAAATTCATATCCCTTAGCTTTCTCATCCCACTTGAATATGGTTTACTTGAGACAAATGGTCAACTTAGAGCTCTTTGTGGCATTAAGAGTAAGAGAAAAATGGTTAGTGGTAGGAGTTGCCCTACAAGGTTCAATACGGTTGCACACTCCAAGTTGAAGTGCAAATGTTGGTGAAGAGCTCGAATGAATAGGTCTAGGAAGTTGGTTGGCCGCCTCAGTGAGAATTCGGATTGCTTACCACTCGGTTGGAACAAAGATGGTCAACAAGAAGACGGGTGCAAAAGCAAAGTCTGGGACCCCAGAATTCAGTCTAAAAATCAACACTCTTGGGGCCTTGTCACTTGCTTTAACCTGCTTGAAGGCTTTCTGCGCCTAGTTTGGGATCCTGGACGCCATTGGAATCACAAACATTGGTGGAGATTCCTGGATGAGTTCAAGCACAAGCCACCATAACAAAGGACTCCCCAAATGTCCAACTTAAGGACTTTAACTAAAAGTGCTAGGTGGGAGACAACCCACCATGGTATGATCATTCCTTTTCCTCAATTTTGATTTTATTTCATTTTGTTTGTTTTTGAGTTTTATTTTATTCTATTTTCATTGAACCTGGAATTATTCATAGCATCCACACTATCGTTGCATTTTGCATCCTGCATAAAAAAAAAACATGCACACGACGCGTAAGCGTCGCTGACGCGTCCGCGTCACCAGTGCGTTTTGAAGAAAAGAGAATTTGACAGAAAGTCACGCGAAAACGTGCATGGAGGCGTGCCTTAGGCACAAACATGCCCACATGACCATGTCACTGATGCGGCCGCGTCATTTTGAAAATATGCCTCCCACGTGTCCGCGTCATCCACGCGAATGCGTGGCCCTGCAAATTCGACGTAAATGGGTATATGGCAGAGAGTTATGATGGAGATGGGCTGGATTCGTGCTAGAAGCACAAGCCCTCCCTTGCGAACGCGTGCCCCACGCGTCCCTGTCGTTTTGCAATTATGGCCATTCACGCGATCGCGTCACCCACGCGAACATGTCACCCAAATGTTTTGGCAAAATAAGTTTTAGACAGAGAGTTGCGCGAACGCGTCACTGCTCTCGCGCCATTCGCACAAATCAAGTCACGCGACCGCGTGACCCACGCGTCTGCGTCGCATGCGGCGCACAGATTATCCCCATCATCCAAAATATCTTATCTTTTTTTCCCCAAATCCTTATTTTTGTTTTCCCTTATTATTATTTCTTTCTTCTCTCTTCTTCCTTCTCTATTCTTTCTCACTTTTTACTTTTCCCTTTTTCTTTTCTTTTTACATCCATTATCAAGGTTCCTTTCTTCTTCCCTCTCTACTTCTTCATTATTATTCCTTTTCTTTTATTCATATTTTCTTATTACTTTCATTATGCATATTTTCTCTTTCCTTCTTTTTATTCCTTTAATTGGTGTTAAAAATTTATTTGGGTCTTATTTATTTCTATATTCTACTTGTGGATTTTTATATTGTTTGACAATTAATATTACTTCCTTAAGGGGTT
The DNA here is from genome assembly GCF_003086295.3 of Arachis hypogaea. Classification (NCBI taxonomy): domain Eukaryota; kingdom Viridiplantae; phylum Streptophyta; class Magnoliopsida; order Fabales; family Fabaceae; genus Arachis; species Arachis hypogaea. The sequence continues at coordinate 35,386,962 of NC_092051.1, read as the reverse complement.
GCTTGCATGTTCTATCTTATATTTTCCACAACATATTTATCATGCATGCTATGTGTTTGTGAAAAAGTCCGTATGGCATTGTGCATTATTATTCTATTCTACTATTTTAATGCCTGTTTTTTACAAAACCCCTTTTATATTTTATTAATTTCATATAATTGTCAATACAAACAGATTGCCAGTTTGAAAGACTTGGTAATCTAACTTGGATATTGAATGCTTGATCTATGCTACTCATGCCTTTGCCAGCATGCCAATAAACATCTTGCATTTAATTGCCATCACATGCACTTGCTATATTTCCATTGATGAACTTTTCACATGTAATCATGACCATGTGTTAACGACATCCTTCTTTACCGTGCATTGATTATCACTTGTACTATCCTCTCCCTTGCTCAAACCCTTAGCTTTACATGTACTTACCTCTTCCCTTTTTAGGATGGCCACCAAGAAGGGAAAAGAGAAAGCTACTCCCAAACCACTAGCAAGGAGAGGAACAAAAAGAGCACTAACTGCGGAGCCACCCATCCACTTGTACATCTTAGCATGCATCGAGGACGGTGCAATATTTAAGTGTGGGGAGGTCGATACCGATCTCCATGGGTTAGTTATTTTCTTCTCAACACCAAAATATTACTATTTGTTAGTTCATTGTTGCATTTGCATGTTTGATTGCATGTTTGTTTGATTTTATGCATTTAGTTACTACTTGGCTAAAGTAATAAATTCCTTTTCAAGACTTTATTTTATAATATTTCACTAATTTAAATTGAAAATTTTTTTTGTTAAACTTGTTTGAAGACTATAAATTGGAACATGAATTATAGCTAAGAACACACAACCCGTGAGATTTGAGCTTATTTACATGGTTACATTATTTAACCATAAATTTTTATTCTTGTGTGTTTTCTTCCCTATGATTGCAATCTTTGCTTTGTTCCATTCTATATGTCCATTATTTAGTGTATTTATATACTTGCATATGATTGAGACCATTATTTATTTTTGCTCACTTATCCCAAATAAGCCTACCCTTTCAATTACCTTTGTCAGCCACTTTGAGCCTTTTAATCCCTATTTGTTCTATATTTTACCACATTACTAGCCTTAAGCGGAAAAACAATTAAATTTCCCAATTGAATCTTTGCTTAGCTTAAGATAGAAATTGTGTGTTAATTAAGTGTGGGGAACCGTGGGAACATGGGTTAATAAGGGAATGTGTTATATTTTTACTCTGATAAAATATTGAGAATTTGGGTACCTACTCATGTGAGACCAGAAAAAAATAAAAAAATCCATGTGCATTGATAAGTTATGTTTATTTCTCTAAAAAAAATAAAAAACCAGAAATATTCAATGAATAAATAAATAAATAAGGGGACAAAATTACCCCAATGCTAAGTTAAGTTAAGGAAAAGATCAATGCACATGTGATAAAAGTAAAGAAATATAAAAAATTTGGTACATGAGTATGTGATACAAGAGTGGGAATTATGGGTAGCTAGGCATAAATTTAAAAGTATATAGAGTATGTGTATGTTAGGTGGAAGCTTAGGTTAGTTAAAGATTCATATTATAGCTCACTTGGCCATACATATATCCTCACCCGTACCTTAGCCCCATTACAACCTTGAAAAAACCTCATGATGTTTGCATTGGTACACTAAATTTTTGTTGATTGATTAAATGAAGAAAAAAGTTTAGAAAGCATGATTAGAGAAGAGTAGAGTGATTAACCCTAGACACTTGAGAGATTAGAGTGCATATACACTACCAGTGAGGGTTCAAAGCTTGATTCTATGTTCCCTGCTTTCATGAGCTATCTTCTTACAAGTTTACTTATCTTCTACTGTATGATTTGAATTAGTGGAATCTGATTTATGTTTGTCTTGAAGAGCTTATTTACTTTTAACCAAGTAGGTAGAAACATTTTGCATGTAGTTTCATTCACATAAATAGATTGCATTGCATAAGATTTCACCATTCTAACTTTACCCTTTCTCTTGGATTTAGCATGAGGACATACTTTTGTTTAAGTGTGGGGAGGTTGATAAACCCATATTTTATGATATAAATTGTGCTCAAATTAAGTGATTTATTCAATCCTTCACCCACTTATTCATGTAAATTGCATGGTTTTACTTTCCCTTCCTTATTTTACGATATAAGTGAAAAACATGTTTCCTATGCTTTAAAAATAATAATTTTAATTATCCATTATTACCAATCGATGCCGTGATGTGTGTTAAGCGTTTTCAGATCTCATAGGGCAGGAATGGCTCAAAGGACAAAAAGGAAACATACAAAAATGGAAGAAAAACACAAAAATGGAGTTGTGAAGGAAAGGCAGCGACGCAAACGCATGGACGACGCGAACGCGTGCCTAGCGCAAAAATGCAACAACGCGAACGCGTAGATGATGCGAGCGTGCGCCTTGAGCAGAACGTAGTTGATACGTACGCGTGACAGACGCCACATACAAAAATCTGCAGAAAATGCCCCCAGCGATTTCTGGACCCTTTTTCGGCCCAATCCAAGCCAGAAACACAGAATATAAGCCAGAGAATGGAGAAATCAAAGGATATACAGAATACGACATTCATAATACATAATTTTAGATTTTAGATGTAGTTTTAGAGAGAGAGAGAGGTTCTCTCCTCTCTCTTAGGATTTAGGAATAGGATTTCTCTTATTTTAGGATTGCTTCTACAATCACAGTTTCAAAGTTCCTTTAATTTATTTTTTGCTTTTATTTATTTCAATGCTTTTACTTGTTAATGTTCCTAAATTGACTTATAAACCTTTTCATGTTAAGATTTGAATATTCTATTTAATATTAATTGAGGTATTTCAGACTTATGATTGCTTTCTTTAATTTATGTATCCAAATTATTTTCATTCAAGTAGATATTTTTCCCTTTTGGCTTTGGTTAAGTAATTTATAACACTTGAGTTATCAAACTCAGCTGTTGCTTAAAATTGAATTCTTTGCTGGTTAATTTGTACTCCAATAACTCTAGTCTTTCCATAGGAGTTGACTGGGACCTGAGGATCAAATTAATTTGTCCACTTGACTTTCCTTTGTTCAACAAGGGTTGATTAAAAGTGGGAGCAGAATCAAATTCTCTTCACACCTGATAAGGATAACTAGGATAGGACCTAAATTTCTCATACCTTGCTAAGAGATTTTTATTATTATCAATTTATTTTCCTTGTCATTTAAATTACTTGTCCCTTATTTCCAAAAACCAAAAAATATATTGTTTTACATAACCAATAATAAATCATACCTCCCTGCAATTCCTTGAGAAGACGAACCGAGGTTTAAATACTTCGGTTATAAATTTATTAGGTTTTGTTACTTGTGACAACCAAACTTTTGTAAGAAAGGAATTCTTGTCGGTTTAGAAGCTATACTTACAACGCGAATTTATTTGTGAAAATTCTAGATCGCGCGAGAGTTTCGCTCTTTCATGTCTCATCACCCGATACCTTGAGCCAACTTTCTCGGGATTGTCGATTGAAAGTCCACATTAAAGAGTTGCCATGAAACAAAGCATTTAAAGTCTAAAGAGGCTCTCGAAATTTATGTCTAGATGAACAAATTCCTAATTATATGCTTCTGGTGTGATTGTATCAAGGAGAGAATTGAAAACCCACTAAGAGCTACCTTGAGACAAAGCACTTAGAGTCAAGAACTTCAAACATCTTTCCTCGGTTAAATTGTTAAGTAAATTGCTTCAAGGATCATACCATTTTAAAAGGACACTCATAATACAATTCAAAATTCAGTTCTTAAAGATTCTTGATTCCTAAGTATGCAAGGCTCAGTAAGATAAGAGAAGTTTGTTTATAATCACATAGATCATTGTGAACCCCACTTTTATTTGGATTTAAATTTATAAACTCTTCAATTCTTTTCATTAAGATAAACTCTGTTTACTTTTCTTTTTGCTTGAGGACAAGAAAAGTTTTAAGTTTGGATTTGTGATTCCTAGTCTCATCTTTAGTTATTTTTAGGTTTCTTTTTAATTTGTTTTCTTAGAATTAAATAAACATTTTTATGTTTTTTAGCAAAGTTTTGATGATTAATCATATGTTTGGAATTGATTCGAATGATTGTGTTTTCAGCGCATCTTTAAGCAAACCAGGATGAAATTTATAAAGAAAACACAAGTGTACTTCAAGAGAAGCTGACACCAAGCTTCAAGAGGTCAAGCCCAATGCCCAATCTCCAAGTTGGGTGCCCAAAATCCCAAGTCCATCGCCCAGGACAGGCACTATAACACCTACCTTTTTTCGCCTTAGTTTTAGACTCAGTAGCCGGAGTTTCCTACAGAGCTGGGGACACCAAGGCCATGATTCCACGGGATGATCAGTACGTCTCTAACGGGAAGTACATCAGACCTCCAGGAGCCACTATCAACCGGAGCACAGAACCAGCTGAAGATATCCCTTCTCCTTCCACATCATAAGAACCTTCAACAAATCAGCTACTCCTACAGATAATTCAGAGGTTAGACCGGCTTGACCGGCAGGGAAAGCAAAGAGAGCGCCGTAACAAGCGCCAATTTACATACCTCAAGGAGCAGCGTGTTGGTAACCACCCACCTGAAGAAGACCCAGACACCCCAGACTCCACTTCATTTACCACCACAGGGAGCCATGACGGTCCCGATTGTGGAGATGCTACTACCAGTCCCCCTCTGTTCCTGACTGATGGCACCGAGGATGGTGCCAAGCTTTAAGTGTGGGGAGGTCGGTCAGTACCTGACTTCTGGAGGTAATTTCTCTTTCTTAACACCAATAAATTAGTTATTTTTGTTTTGTTAGGATAGGATAGATTGCATAGTAATAGGTATTTGCATGCATGTTCTATTTGGTTGAAAAATAATAAGTTTCTTTTCAAGACTCTATTTTGAAAATTTCACTAATTCAAATTAAACTTTTGTTTTAAATTTGTTTGAAGACTGTAAATTGGAACATGGTTTAAAGTTAGAACACACAACCTGTGAGAATTGAGCTTAATTACATGGTTACATTATTTAACCATAATATTTTATTCTTGTGTATTTTCTTCTCTATGATTGTAATATATATTTTGTTCCATCCTATATGTCCAATGTTTAATGTGTTATATGCATGCACATGATTGAGGCCATTATTTGATTATTAGCTCACTTACCCCAAAAAGCCTACCCTTTTATGTCACCTTTGTTAGCCACTTTGAGCCCTTTTATCCTATTTGTTCTATATTTTACCACATCACTAGCCTTAAGAGAAAAAACAATTAAATACCCAAATTGAATCTATGGTTAGCTTAAGATAGAGATTGTGTGTCAATTAAGTGTGGGAAAAACTGTGGGAACATGGGTTAATAAGGGAATATGTTATGTTTTTACTTTGATAAAATATTGGGAATTTGGGTACCTACTCATGTAAGACCAGAAAAATTAAAAATCCATGTGCATTGAGAAGTTATGTTTACTTTTACTCTTAAAAAAAAACCAAAAATATTCAATTAAATAAATAAGTAAATAAATAAGGGGACAAAATTATCCCAATGTTAAGTTAATGAAAAGATCAATGCATATGTGATACAAATTAAAAGAAGGGTTGATGCATGAGTATGAAATGCAAAAGTGGGAATTTTGGATAGCTAGGCATGAATTTAAAAGTATATAGAGTATGTATAGGTGAAAGCTTAGGTTGATCAAGGATTCAATTTATAGCTCACTTAGCCATATATATACCCTCACCCTTACCTTGGCCACATTACAACCTTGAAAAGACCTCATGATGTTTGTATTGGTACATTAAATACTTGTTGATTGGTTAGGTGAAGAACAAAGTTTAGAAAGCATGACTAGGGAAGAGTGGAGTGATTACCCTATACACTTGAGTGATTAGAGTGCATATACACCATCAGTGAGGGTTCAATGCTTGATTCTATGTTCCATGCTTTCATGAGTTGTCTTCTTACAAGTTTACTTATTTTTACTGTGTGATTTAAATTAGTGATATTTGATTTATATTTGTCTTGAAGAACTTATTTACTTTTAACCAAGTAGGCAAAATCATTTTAGCATATAGTTGCATTCATAGGTTGCATTGCATTGCATGAGTCTTACTTTCCCTTATTTAGTCTTTTAATCTCCTTGAGCCAAGCATGAGGACATGCTAATGTTTTAGTGTGGGGAGGTTGATAAACCAATATTTTATGGTTTATCTTGTGCTCATTTGAGTGGTTTTTATCAAGTCCTTACCCACTTATTCATATGATTTACATGATTTTACAATTCCTTCCTAGTGTTATTCTATGGTTGAAAACTTGCTTCCTAGAATCTTTAATTTGTGTATTTTAATTCTCCTTTATACCATTCAATGCCGTGATCCGTGTGTTAAGTGTTTCAGGCTTTATAGGGCAGGAATGGCTTAGAGAATGGAGAGGAAGCTTGCAAAAATGGAAGGAACACAAGAAACTAAGGAGATAACCAGCGAGCTTTGACGCGCACGCATGGCTCACGCGAGCGCGCGATCTGGAGAAATTTGCAGGGACGCGTGCGCGTGCCTGACGCGTACGCATGGATTGGAGTTTGCAAAAAGACTCGCACACGTGGATGACGCATACGCGTGACATGCGCGATCTGCAGAAATAACAGAAAATGCTGGGGGCAATTTTGGGCCGGGTTTTGACCCAGTTTCCGGCCCAGAAACACAGACTAGAGCCAGGGAACATGCAGAGACTCAACACAGATTTTCATTAGCGTAGTTTTAGTTTTTAGATCTAAATCTAGAGAGAAAATTACTCTTCCTCTAGGTTTTCTTTTACATTCATAGTTTCATAGTTTATTGCTTTTGCTTTGGATATTGAAGAGTCATCACCTCCGTTGAAGATACTATTCTAGTTTGTTTCCTTACTCTTTTATTTATTCCATATTCTTAATTCTTGTTTAGAGTTACAATTGGATTATTTTCATGGATTGTTAATGCAAAGGATTACTTTTATTTTTAATTAAATTGCATTTATTGTCTATCATGTCTTTCTTTTATTCCTTATTTAATTCTATGCAAGTAATTCTCATGTCAATGGAGTAGATTCCGAACTTGACAATGGGGTTTATTAAAAGGAGACACTTGAGTTGGAATGCTCAAGTGATTAGTTAAATTGGAAGTTGTTGGCTAATTCTGTATTTACTAACGCTAGACCTTCCCAAGGGAGAGGACTAGGATTTGCGAATAAGAGTTAGCTCAATCACTTGACTTTTCTTTATTTAGTAAGGGTTAACTAAGTGAAAACAGCAACCTCTTTACACTACACTTGAGAGAATTCCAACAAGGATAGAACTTCCAATTAATCATTCCCCCAGTCAAGGCCTTTTATTTTGAATATTATAAATCTCTTTTAATTTTCACTGCTTTAATTTACAATTATGTATTTGCCCATTGCCCAAACTCAAAATTACCCATAAAACTCCTGATTAATAAATTAGCACCTCTTTGTCAACTCGTTGGTAGATGACCTGTGACTCATACTCCCAGTATTTTTATTCTAAACTTTTGTGACAACTTTTCTAAATTGATGGAGTGGATTTTAGCTGGTTAAGAGATATACTCGCAACGCTGTTCTTATATTATAATTTCTTAATTGGCCGACTTCCGCCCTACCGTCAATTTTTGGCGCCGTTGACGGGGAATTGCAATTGCGTGGTAAATTATTAACTAATGTACGTATTTTTATTTATTTGCGTATTTTATTTTATTTTATTACCATGACCTATATGTTTCTTTCATTGAATGACGCGTTCGTTGCCTGATCTGAGCTTTGCCGCATTTGATCCTGAAATTGAAAGAACTCTTTCACGTATTAGGCGAGCTCGGCGTCGGTTAGCCTCTGAGGATGGTGAACTGATTGTTATCAATTCACCAGTCTCATCTGAGGATAAATCTGAACCGCTATCTGAGGAGGAAACAAGCTCCTTTACTACTTATTCAGTTGATTCACGTGCAGATAATATGGCAGCACTTAGGAGGATTACTCTCCAGGAAGCTGGAGTCCTAGATTTTACACGGCAGCTGTATCAAGTGCATCACCCAACTCTGGCTGCAGATTTTGAACTGAAAACTGCACTAATCAACTTGATGCCCAAGTTTCATGGCTTACCTGCTCAGGAGCCCATCAAGCACCTCAGGGATTTTCAGACAGCCTGTTCTACTGTTAGGCATCATGGTGCAAATGAAACTTCTATTCTGTTGACCGCCTTCCCATTTTCTCTTGAGGGAAAGGTGAGGGAGTGGTACTACTCCCAACCTGAAGCAACTGTCACCAACTGGGATACGCTCAGGAGAGAATTCCTGGAAAAATACTTTCCAGCTGAAGTTACAGATAGATTGAGGAAAAAGATCTCCTGCATTGTTCAAGGTGAATCAGAGACTCTCTATGAGTACTGGGAGCGCTTCAAGAATCTTCTGGATGCATGCCCCACCACATGATTGACAACTTGGTATTGATCAGCTACTTCACTCAAGGCATGAAACCTCGGGATAAAACTACACTGGATGGTGCTAGTAATGGTTCTCTGAAAAAGTACAAGACCGCAGATGAAGCCTGGCAACTGATCAGCGACTTAGCTGAATCCACTCGGAATCACAGGCACAGGAACAGCCACTCAAAGACTGTTGCAGAGGTTTTCTCTAGCAGTGAAACTACTGTCGTTACACAAGCTATATGTGAAATGACCAACCTACTGAAGCAGATGCAGTTGAATCAACAACAACAACAATAGTCTCCCCCACCACAACAAAGCCAACAGTTGGTCCCCCAAAGAGTATGCGAAATATGTGCTGATTATAGTCATTACACTGATGAGTGCCCGCAACTCCAACAAGTAAATAACACTGTGGCAGCTACTCATAACTTCTATGACCGCCCGAATCAAGGATACAATCAACAAGGCGGCAACTACAACCAAGGTGGGAACTATAACCAAGGGTGGCAGAACAACTCCAACCAGGGTTTGAGAGATAATTCCAACCATGGTTGGAGGGACAACTATAACAGAGGAGGCAGAGACAACAGTAGAAATCAGAGGTGGAATAACAACAACAGACAGCAGAACCAAAACCAGCCATACAGAGCACCTCACTTAAGGCCGTCCCAAAGACCCCAGCACAACCAACAACAGGCCCTTCAGATCACTTATCCGCCTTCCTCATCAAATTACGAGATTCTTCGTTCTCTTGCACAAGGACAACAAGACATGCAGACTACACTGAACTCTACTCTAAATGGTCTGAATGCCACTTTACAAGCTCTAATCTCCTGGATAGATTCATTACCTGCTTCCACCAACCAACCTTCAAGCTCTATTGGAATTCCTTCTTAACTCTTACCTAATCCCAAAGGTGGCATCAATGCCATCACTTTGAGGTCCAGAACCACACTGCAAGAGAGAAACCAGGAGGAGCCAAACCCACAAGAACACGCCCAAGATGAAGACTTAGTTGAAGTGGAAGATGCTGAAGAGGAAGAGGAAATACAAGACAAGGCTGAAGAAGAAGTAGTTTAGCCAAGGAATGGAGCACCAAAGGACACAGAAGCTGCAAATGGCGCCATTCCTATCCCGTTTCCACACCTTGCAAGGAAGTCCAAGAAGCAGATGGAACTTGACCCCAAAATGGTAGAAATTTTCAAAAAGGTTGAGGTAATTGTTCCCCTTTTTGATGTTATTCAACAAGTACCTAAATATGCAAAGTTTCTGAAAGATTTATGCATACATAAGGACAAAATTAATGAATTAGAAACTATTCCTTTAGGTAGTTCTATATTTGATTTAATGGGAGGTATACCTGAAAAATGTAGTGATACAGGTCCATGCATGGTAACTGTACCATTGGAGGTGTAATATTTTCTGACTGCATGTGTGATTTAGGAGCGTGTGTTAGTATAATGCCATTGTCTATATATGATGCTTTGAGGCACCCTCCCTTAAAAAGGTCGGCAGCTCATTTTGTGTTAGCAGATAAAAGCATTATTACAGTGGTTGGAATTGCTGAAGATGTATTAGTGAGCATTAAGGGGCTCACATTTCCCATTGACTTCTATATCTTGGAAATTCCCCCTAATGACTCAGGAAGACCATCATCAATCCTGCTTGGAAGACCATTCCTGAAGACTTCGAAGTTCAAGCTGGATGTATTCTCAGGAACTTACTCCTTTGAGATAGATGGCAGAGCAGTGAGTTTCAGTTTAAATGAAGCTATGAAGCACCCTCCAGAAGATCATTCTATCTTCCAGTGCGACATCATTGATGAAACTGTAGCTGAAGTTCACCAAGAAGAAGTAGAAGAGAAGCACATGGAGCAAGGTCCAAGTGTGGGGATACCCTCTGAACACAATAAAGACACTTTGCCATTATCACTAGCCCCAGATGATCCAGAACCCAGCCATGAGCAGATAGTGGAATTAAAACTACTTCCTCCCCACCTCAAGTATGCTTACCTTGAGGATAATCAGAAGTTCCCAGTTATCATTGCAAGGGAACTCACTTCCCAACAGGAGGAGCAGCTGCTTAGTGTGCTGAAAAGACACAAAAAAGCAATTGGGTGGAGCTTGGCAGATATAGTAGGCATTGACCAACTGGATTTTCTGCTAGTAAAGAAATTCGCAAATAAATCCTCATTGTAAGTATAGTTTCTAAACCAGCAAAGAATCCTTTCGTACAAAAGTTTTGTTGTCACAAGTAACAAACCCCTAATAAAATTGATAACTGAAGTATTTAAATCTCAGGTCGTCTCTCAACGAATTGTAGGGAAGTATGATTTATTAATGGTTATGAAATTGTATCTTTTTGGGTTTTTGAAAGATTGAACAGGGAAATTAAATAGCAGGAAAGTAAATTAATAACTAGAAAAATTCTTTGCAAGGTATGAGAACTGGAAATCCCATCCTAGTTATCCTTATCAGGTGCGATGAAAATTGTTTATTGCTCCCACTTAGTTAACCCTTACTAAATAAAGCAAAGTCAAATGGACAAATCAATTTGATTCCTCAAGTCCTAGTCAACTCCTATGGAAAGACTAGCTTTAGAGGGATCCAAATCAATAAGCAAATTTTAATTTTCAATCAGCAGCTGAGTTTAATAACTCAAGTGTCACCAATTACTCAACCAAAGCAAAGGGGGAAAATCTAAATTATTTATATCATAAATAGAAGAAAGCAATCATAAATCTGAAATACCTCGAATTGTATTAAATAGAAAATTAAATTAAAAAATAGGAATCCATAAACCTAATTGGCAACATCAAGTAATCAACTAAAGTAATAGAATAATTAAAAGTAGAAGAGAAACTAAAGTAAAGGAACATTGAACCTGGAATGAAGAAATAACCACAAACTAAGAGAAATCATAATCCTAAAAACCTAAGAGAGAGGAGAGAGCCTCTCTCCCTCTAAAACTACATCTAAAACCTAAAATTGTCAATTCTGGAATGTCTGTTGAATGAAGCGATTGATTCTCCCACTTTATAGCCTCTATTCTGTGTTTCTGGGCTTGGATTTGGGCTGAAAAAGGGTCCAAAAATCGCTGAGGGCATTTTCTACAATTTTATGCACGTGGCGTCCGTCACGCGTGCGCGTCATTTGGAAGTTTTCCTTGTCACGCGTACGCATCAGTCACGCGTACGCGTCGCTCGTGCTTCTTGCTAGGCGTGCGTTCGCGTCGTCCATGCGTGCGCGTTGCTTGTGTTCTGCGCTAGGCACGCGTCCGCGTCGTTCACGCGTGCGCGTCGCTGCCATTTCCTTCAAAACTTCATTTTGCGCGTTCCTTCCTTTTTTTGCATGTTTCCTTTCTGTCCTCTAAGCCATTCCTGTCCTATAAAGCCTAAAAATTCTTTAACACACAGATCACGGCATTGAATGGTAATAAAGAATAATTAAAATTAATATTTTTAAGGCATAGGAAACATGTTTTCACATATATCATAGAATAAGGAAGGAATTGTAAAATCATGCAAATTATATGAATAAATGGGTGAAGAATTGATAAAAACACTCAATTAAGTACAAGATAAATCATAAAATAGTGGTTTATCAACCTCCTCACACTTAAACATTAGCATGTCCTCATGCTTAGCTCAAGAAAAACAGAAAAAGAGTGAAGGTAGAATGGTGGAATCTATGCAATGCAATCTATTCTAAATGCAAGCTTCCTAAATGAATCATGCAATTCTAATTATTATCCACTTATATATATACATAGAGCTTACATGCAGTCAAATTAAGTCAAATTTTTCAAGGAATCATATATGCAAAACAAAGGGCCAAGCCATATTAAAATATGTTCACAATTGAGTTGAGTTAATTAAAAGAGTTCACAAACTTGCAAGACAATCAATAATTAAACATGGATATATTGAAATGAGCTATTGAACCCTCACTAGATTTGTATATACACTCTAATCACTCAGTGTTTGGGGTTAATCACTCTACTCTTCCCAAGTCATGCTTTCTAAAACTTTGTTCTTCATCTAACCAATCAACAGATATTCAATGTACACATGCAAACATCATGAGGTCTTTTCAAGGTTGTAATGGGGTTAAGGCAAATGTGAGGATATATATACGGCTTAGTGAGCTATAAATTGAAACCTTGATTAGTCTAAAATCTCACCTAACATATACATACTCTCTGTGATTCTAAAATTATGCTTAACCTCCCAATTTTCCCATTTTTGTATCACATACTCATGCATTAAATTATTTTTAATTTTATCCTATGTGCATTGACCTCTTCACCAAACTTTAATACTGGGGTAATTTTGTGTCCCCTTATTTAATTATTTACTTATAGGAAAAATTATTTATTTTTTTTAGAAAAACATAACATGTATCAATGCACATAGTATTTTAATTATTTTGGTCTTACATGAGCATGTACCCAATTTTCAAATAATTTATCAATTTAATACCTTTTTCTATCAACCCATGTTCCCACAGTTCCCCACACTTAGTGGATACACAATTTCTATCTTAAGCTAACCAAAGATTCAATTTGGGTGTTATTCTATTTGTTTTTCTGCTTAAGGCTAGTGATGTGGTTATAGAACAGAAGGGGATTAAAAGGCTCAAGGTGGCTAACAAGGGTGACATAAAACAGTAGGCTTGTTTGGGATAAGTGAGCAAAAACAAGTGATGGCCTCAATCATGTGCAAGAATATAAATATATTGAATATTGGACATATAGAATGAAACAAAGTAAAGTCTGCAATTATAGTGAAGAAGGGAGAAACACACAGGAATGAAAACTATGGTTAAATAATGTAACCATGCAATTAAGCTCAAAAACTCACGGGTTGAGTGTTCTTTGGCTCAAAAACCATATATCAGTTATGTATATCATGCAAGTAGAAATCAAGAGTTTCCATTCAACTCAATGTGAATCTTTGAATGGCTCTTATAAAAATAAGTATTTTCCTTGAAAAATGTTGTCAGTTTACCAACATTTATTGCTATATATACATAGTGGGTGGATTGTTGTGATTCAGAAAAAAAAAAACTAAAATTTCTAGTTTACTCTTTTTATTTTCAATTAAACCAAATTATCATATGCTTAAAGGGTAAACTAAACTAAATAATCCATATGTTTCTATATCACAACTAAATAAGCTAAGAGTGCGAATTAAGCTAACTATCTAAGATATATATACACAGCCCAAAATGCAAAATGTAGAAATAAAGTAGAAATAAACAAAAATACAGCAAAAGAAAATGTGCACGTACTGAAAAAGGAGAATAAGATAAAATAAAATAAAAATACAAAAAAAGAAATAAAATAGGATAAAGAGTCTAAAAGTAGTTCACCAAAATAACATAGCCAGAGATGGCGACCTCCCCACACTTATACAATAGCATCGTCCTCGATGCTCAATCAGGCTGGGTGTTAAGAAGTGGCATCTCTGGAAGGGTACTCTGCTGGTGTCTCAATGGCGACCTGAGGTGCTGCAGTCTTTGTGAGTGTCTGGGGATCTGCCTGCTGAAGTGGAGGCTTTGTCTGTATAGGGACCTATGGGTCTGCTGGTTGTATCTGTTGGGGCTCCTCATGATGTGGCGCAGCCTACTCGGGTCCTGCCTGCACAGCCTCTGCTCGTGCATCGTCCTCCTGCTCATCCTCCTCCTCCTCAGATGGCTCTGATGGTGTGTCAGGCTCGGAGGGGATGTCATGGTGGCCTGACCAGATCATCAACTTCAAATGCTCATAGCGTCGCTTGCTGCGACGCTCAGACCGCTCATATCGCCGCTAGTTGCGGCGCTCCATCTGGTCAAGCCGCTCAAAGAGGCGGTGCACAAGGTGGTAAATGGGCTGGAAGGCAGATGAGGATGCTGTGGGTGTGGGTGGTGCTGGAGGTGCTGAAGGGGCATCAAAAGATGTGGCTGCATCAGCGGAGGCAGTGAGAGAGGGCGGTTTGTAGCCCAGAGCTACGAACTTCCTACCATGTAGGATGATCTTTCTGCAGTCTTCGGCTGGTGGCTTCTCATCCTCAGGCTACCAGGGTACCTCAGCTCGGCGGCCCAGCTGGGTAATCAGGTATGGGAAGGGCAGAGTACCTCGAACATGGACTTTAGCCATGGAGTGACGGATGAATCGGGGAAGGTACAGGTCCTTGCCTTCCATCACACACCAGATAAGAGTAATCATGGCAGCTGGCACCTCAATCTCGTGAGTGCTCGGCATCACATAGTTGCTCAGAATTTGTTGCCATAGTCGAGCTTCATCTTGATGCCTTTAGGGTGCACTGTTGATTTGCCCATAACCCATGGGACAGCAGGATCAAGAGTTATGGTGCTCTTCACTGCTTCCCAGTAAAAACGCATAAACATCATATCTTTCTCAGTCTTCTGGTAACCATCTGGTTCATCTGACTTAGGCTGGAGTTGCAGGATATCTTCAATTGCCTCCTCAATAACTAGAATCTGCTTCCCTCTGAGCTGTACTGCATCCAGGGTCGTTTTAAAATAGTTGCAGTAAAATTCTCTGACCCAAGATGCATTAACCTCAGTCAAGTTCCTCTCCAGAAAGAACCAGCCTCTTTATTTTATCTGTTCGGTAGTGTACTATTGTAGTTCAGCTGGGATTCTGAGGGTCTTTTCCAAGTATAGGTGCCTGTGAGTCCCAAAGACATCATACTTTAGTTCACAATAACGGTTTGTAAACTTGATCGGATCAGTGGCAGGCACGAGTTGATCTGCTTTTTCTTATGGAGTAAAGTTTTTCTCACGCCAGGAATCATCGTGTAAGATATCTAAAATAGTGGTAGATGATTCTCCTCTTTTTCTTTTTCCTGTGCTTGCTTTGGCTTTTCCTTTGCCTTTTGGGTCAGACATCCTGAAAAGCAGAGGTTCCAGGATACAGTTTATTAAACTAAAGCAGGAAAATACGTAAGCAAATAGTATTTGAGCAATATAAGCATAGATGGGCAAAAGGGGAATAGAATAGCAATATAAGCATGAAGTGAGTTAGACTGTAGGCAAGCTAAAAGTCAAAGAATTTAAATAAAAATCACAATCCAAGATCTATGATATGCGGAATACTTGTTTGTCAGGAACAATAATAATCATGCCTTGAAATGATTTGAAATCGGTTAGTTGAAAACTAAGAGAGAAGTTAGAAAGTTAATGCAGTTAAGAGTTAAAGAGTGAAGTTAAATTTAGTGGCATGGTATTATAGTTCCTAGTTAACAAAAATTGCACAAACTTAAAGAACCAGCAACTCACATTCAAGCAGAGAATGCAGATTAATGATGATAAATCAAAGAAATAAAAGAAGTGCAAAATGAATAAAATCATCAATAATGCGATTTACTAAGAAGGGAACTAGAAGGAGTAGGAATGCTAGCCCATTCATCAATGAATTGGCTTGGTTGTAACCAATTAGTGCAGAGTTCAAAAGTACCAAAGCCAATTTATAAATGAGAGTTGAGTGAAACAATTTGCGAAAAAATCGGGCAGCGTTTCAGCTATAAATTGGACGTTCCCGGAAAATCAAATAGCCTAATAATGTAAGTAGCATTACTTCTAAGCAAGATTAGCAGCTCATATGAATCCTAGAACAGGTAAGACTAAAAATAGCAAGTATAGGCAATAAGCAAGTTTAGCCAATCCAAAACAGCAATAAGTGATTTAGCTAATCCAAAACAGCAGTAATTAGGTATATATAATCAGCCTGGCTTTAGCAAATTCAGAAAGCAAGCAAGAATATAGGATATGGATACAATGTATTCGGCTTACTGAATTAATGAGGATAAAGCAAATGGCAATAAGAATGCTAATGTATGTGCAGTTATATAGGCATTTGCAACACTCAATTAAGATCCGATGAAACAAAATAGTATCAAACTGGAATGGAACAGTAGTGAATAGCAACATCAACAACACAGCAATTTCAGAATTGCGAAACAGATAAAGCAAGCAGCAAGAACGGCGCAATTATCAGACCTAAATCCACTAACCACATCCTAGCTACCTAACCACCAAAAATCCACTACGAACATGCATCTCAAACTATCCTAATGTGAACAGAATTGAAAAATATGGAAACGAACTAACTAGAATGGGAAAGGAATCGGAGTGCAGTGGAACCTGGTGTGCGTAGTGAAAGAAATTAAACGAAGAGAGAGGGTGGTGGTGTGGTGGCGCTGGTGGGCGGCACGGCGGCACTGGGAGGTGGCACAGCGGCGCTGGGAGGTGGCACGGAGGTGCTGGGAGGCGGCATGGCGGTCCGGGTGGAGGCAGGGGGTGAAGGAGGGATAGGGAGAGGAAGAGAAGAAGGGGGGCGAGGGAGGTGCGGCGAGGGGTTTTCGACGGTGGGGGCGTAGCGGCTGGTTCGACGGTGGTGGTTGGGTAGTTGGAGGGCGGAAGAGGAGAAGACTGTGAGGGAAGGGGAAGAAAAGTGAGCATGCGAGGGCTAGGGTTTCCGCGTCGGGGGGGTTAAGCGATTTCAAATCCACGCGAACGCGTGGATCACGTGACAGTGTGGATGAGGCGAAAGTGCAACGACGCGAAGGTGTCATTGACGCGAACGCGTGAATGAGGGATAATGAAAATGACGCGTAAGCGTGAAGCATGCGTACGCGTCGACTAGAATTACGCACAAATCCAACGTTGTTTTGGCGTAACTCTCTGTTTCAATTAAGGGGGCTAAAATTTTCACTCGACGCGTACGCGTCGCCTACACTCACGCGTGGTGTGTGTAAGTGAAAATGACGCATACGCGTTATTGACGCGCACATGTGGCCCAAATTGTGCCTAACGCATACCAGCCGCACGATTCCAGCCCAACTTTCTGGGCGTTGGATGGCAACGCCGATTTGGAATCGACGCCCACGCGTGGCCCATACGCCCGCGTGGTATGGTGTTTTTTTTTTGAATATGCAGAATGCAAAATGCGTATGCTGATGCGGATGTTATGAATGATACTAGGGAAAATAAAATAAAATAAAATAAAATAAAAATAAAAAAATTACAAAATAAAATCAAAATTAAAAAGGAACGATCATACCACGGTGGGTTGTCTCCCACCTAGCACTTTTGGTTAAAGTCCTTAAGTTGGACATTTGTTGAGCTCCCTGTTATGGTGGCTTGTGCTTGAACTCATCTAGAAATCTCCACCAACGTTTGCAATTCCAATAGCCTCCGGGGTCCCAAACTAGGCACGTAAAGCCTTCAAGCAAGTTAAAGCAGGTGTTCAGGTCCCAGGGGTGTTGATTATTAGAATGAATTCCAGGATCCCAAACCTTGCTTCTACACCCGTCTTCTTGTTGACCATCTTCTTTCCAACCGGGTGATAAGTAATTTGAATTCTCATTGAGATAACTAAACATCTTCCGAGACCCATTCAATCGAGCTCTATACCAATCCTTGCACTTCCAATTGGATCGTGGAACCGTATTGAACCTTGGATACCAACTTCTATTACTAACCATTTTCCTCTTACTCTTAAAACCACAAAGAGCTCTAAACTGGCCATCGGTTTCAAGCAAACCATATTCAAGTGGAAAGGTAAAGATAAAGGCTAAGAATTTTACCCACTTGAAGTTTGTATTGGGTGGTAATGGCTTTGGGAGAGGTATTTCCAGTGGTATTTCAAGTTCCACTCCCTTGTACTCTTCTGTGAATTCTTCTATTTTCTTACAAACCTCTTCAACTGCAACCACGTCTTGATCAAAGTCTTTGATTTCTTCCTCATCACTCAAGTCATAAGTTGGGGGTTGAGAAAAATCTACCTCCACATCATCTTCATATTCGCTTGGGGAAGATTCTTCAATCTCAAAGAACTCAATTGCGGATGCAAGTTCATTAGTAGGAGAGCTTAGTTCATGATCATCATTACCAAGGAAACTCGCTTCTTGATCTGTTCCATCCTGTTTTTCATAAGATACATGCTTTGGGGGTTGTGCACTATCCTTCTTAGCATCGATTGCAAATTTCTTGGCAAAATTCTCTACAATTCTTGATTCCCATGGAGGTTCAGCGTCTCCTAAGTCTTCAACCAATTCTTCTCCTTCGATAATTACAGCTTCCTCTATTTGTTCTAGTACAAAGTCATGTTCTGTACTGTCAACCGGAGCTTCTAGTGTCTCCTTCATGCTATGTTCTTCATTAGATTCTCCATATGAAGCCATGGGAGTTCCTTGAGTGCCCGAACATCAGGAAGCTAATTGATTTATTGCTTGCTCCAGTTGATGAAGGGTTGCATGAAATTGATCTACTATTTTCTTGAGGCGAGCCTGTGATTCTTGGGTCAATGGATATGGACATGGTGCACATGGAAGTGGTGGTTCTTGGGAGTAATTGGATTGGAATTGGGGTGGATAAAGGTTAGGGTCATATGGTGGTGAATGGTTGTAGTTAGCTTGTGAGTATGGTGGTTCAAAGCTATGTTGAGGAGGTGGTTTATGGGCGTATGATGGGGCTTGCTGGTAACTACAAGGAGGTCCACCATATCTATCATCTTGGTACGCACCTCAGAATGGCTCTTGACCATAGCAATTTGATGGAGGTGGTTTGTCACAAAAGGGTCCACCATAACTATTGTCTTGGTATGCATCGTAGAATGGTCGTTGTCCAAGGTATCTTGGAAGGTGTTGTTGATGAAAGGGTTGATCAAATCCTCGTGGCTCTTTCCATCTGTGACTGGTTCGACCTTGATGCATGTTTCCATTATAGCTTCCATTCCTTACAACAACATTAGAACCAAACTCAAAGCGACGGGGGTGAGAACTCATAGTAGCTAATAAAAATTAAAAACAAAAATAAAAACAAATAAACAAGCAAAATAAAATATTTACAATAACCAATAATAAGGCACACAATTGCAACTCCCCGGCAACGGCGCCATTTTGACGAACTGGATTTTCTTCTAGTAAAGAAATTCGCAAATAAATCCTCGTTGTAAGTATAGTTTCTAAACCAGCAAAGAATCCTTTCGTACAAAAGTTTGGTTGTCACAAGTAACAAACCCCTAATAAAATTGATAACTGAAGTATTTAAACCTCGGGTCGTCTCTCAAGGAATTGCAGGGAAGTATGATTTATTATTGGTTATGAAATTGTATCTTTTTGGGTTTTTGAAAGATTGAACAGGGAAATTAAATAGCAGGAAAGTAAATTAATAACTAGAAAAACTCTTGGCAAGGTATGATAACTGGAAATCCCATCCTAGTTATCCTTATCAGGTGCGATGAGAATTGTTTATTACTCCCACTTAGTTAACCCTTACTAAATAAAGGAAAGTCAAGTGGACTAATCAATTTGATTCCTCAAGTCCTAGTCAACTCCTATGGAAAGACTAGCTTTAGAGGGATCCAAATCAATCAGCAAATTCTAATTTTCAATCAGCAGCTGAGTTTGATAACTCAAGTGCACCAATTACTCAACCAAAGCAAAGGGAGAAAATCTAAATTACTTATATCATAAATAGAAGAAAGAAATCATAAATCTGAAATACCTCAAATTATATTAAATAGAAAATTAAATTAAAACATAGGAATTCATAAACCAAATTGGCAACATCAAGTAATCAACTAAAGTAATAGAATAATTAAAAGTAGAAGAGAAACTAAAGTAAAGGAACATTGAACTTGGAATGAAGAAATAACCACAAACTAAGAGAAATCCTAATCCTAAAAACCTAAGAGAGAGGAGAGAGCCTCTCTCCCTCTAAAATTACATCTAAAACCTAAAATTGTCAATTCTAGAATATCTATTGAATGAATCGATTGATTCCCCCACTTTATAGCCTCTATTCTATGTTTCTGGGCTTGGATTTAGGCCGAAAAAGGGTCCAAAAATTGCTGAGGACGTTTTCTGCAATTTTCTGCACGTGGTGTCCGTCACGCATGCGCGTCAGTCACGCGTACGCATCGCTCGTGCTTCTTGCTAGGCGCGCGTTCGCGTCGTCCATGCGTGCGCGTCGCTTGTGTTCTGCGCTAGGCACGCGTTCGCATCGTCCACGCGTGCGCGTCGCTGCCATTTCCTTCAAAACTTCATTTTGCGCGTTCCTTCCTTTTTTGCATGTTTCCTTTCTGTCCTCTAAGCCATTCTTGTCCTATAAAGCCTGAAAATACTTAACACACAGATCACGGCATCGAATGGTAATAAAGGATAATTAAAATTAATATTTTTAAGGCATAGGAAACATGTTTTCACATATATCATAGAATAAGGAAGGAATTGTAAAATCATGCAAATTATATGAATAAGTCGTTAAAGAATTGATAAAAACACTCAATTAAGTACAAGATAAATCATAAAATAGTGGTTTATTAGGCATCAGCCCTCAGGTTTGTTAGCACCAGATATTCTTAGAAGAGGGATCAAAGCCTATCCGTCAACCCCAAAGAAGATTAAATCCCCCCATCTTAGAAGTTGTCAAGAAAGAAGTGACCAGGCTACTTGAAGCAGATATTATCTACCACATCTCAGATAGTGAATGGGTCAGTCCAGTACAAGTGGTGCCCAAGAAGTCTGGAGTCACAATAGTAAGGAATGAGCATGGAGAGCTCTTGACAACTAGAGTGCAGAATTCATGGAGAGTTTGCATTGATCATAGGCGTCTCAACCAAGCTACTCGCAAGGATCACTACCCCTTGCCATTTATTGATCAGATGCTTGATCGCCTGTCAGGTAAATCCCATTACTGCTTTTTAGATGGTTATACAGGCTATTTTCAAATTCATATAGCTCCTGAGGATCAGGGAAAGACTACTTTTACATGTCCCTTTGGAACGTATGCATATAAGAGGATGTCTTTTGGCTTATGTAATGCACTGGCTACTTTCCAAAGATGCATGATGAGTATCTTTTCAGATCTTATTGAGAGTTGTATGGAAGTTTTTATGGATGATTTTAGCGTATATAGTGATTCCTTTAACCTTTGCTTGGATAGTTTGGCTAGAGTATTAGACAGGTGTGTTAGTTCAAACCTTGTATTGAATTTTGAAAAATGTCACTTTATGGTAAAACAAGGTATTGTACTAGGACATGTTGTCTCTAATACTGGTATTTCTGTAGATCCAGCAAAGGTATATGTCATTTCTAGTTTACCTTACCCCTCCTCCATGAGGAAAGTCCGTTCGTTCCTTGGCCATGCAGGTTTTTATAGGAGATTTATTAAGGACTTCAGTAAGGTAGCATTGCCTTTATCCAGACTGTTGTAGAAAGATGTTGAGTTCAAGTTCAGTGAGGATTGCATGCAAGCATTTGATAAGCTGAAGATCGCCCTAATTCAAGCTCCAATCTTGAGAGGACCAGACTGGAGCCAGCCTTTTGAGATTATGTGTGATGCCTCTAACCATGCAGTAGGAGCGGCGCTGGCTCAGCGCGAAGGTAAGGATCCTTTCGTAATTGCTTATGCGTCTAAGACCTTAGACGCTGGTCAGTCTAATTACACCACCACTGAAAAAGAGCATATGGCTATTGTTTTTGCTCTGGATAAATTCCGAGCCTATTTACTTGGTACTAAGGTGGTAATGTACTCAGACCATGCAACTCTAAAGTATTTATTAGCTAAAAAAGAGTCCAAATCAAGGTTGATACGTTGGATACTGTTGCTGCAAGAATTTGATTTAGAAATTAAGGATAGGAATGGTAACCAGAATTTAGTGGCAGACCACTTGAGTCGCCTTGAGCACATTAAGGATGTCTCCACTCCTATCAATGATGTTTTTCCATTTGATGGCTTGTATGCAATATCTGAAGTAGTTCCTTGGTATGCACCTGTAGCTAATTATCTAGTCAGCCATACTTTCCCTCCTAATTTTACTAAGCATCAAAAGAACAAGCTGGAAAGCGAGTCTAAATATTATATATGGGATGACCCATACTTATGGAGGTGTGGTGCTGACCAGGTAATTAGAAGGTGTGTGCTTCAATCAGAATTTCAGTCCATTTTAGAGGCCTGCCACTCTTCTGAGAGTGGAGGACATTTTGGCCCTCAAAGAACAGCTAGAAAAATCCTAGACTGTGGATTCTGGTGGCCTACTCTTTTTAAAGATAATGCTATTTTTTGTAAATCTTGTTCCCCATGCCAAAGGTTTGGTAATATATCCAAGAGAGATGAGATGCCTCAATAGATTATGCTTTTCTGTGAAATTTTCGGTGTTTGGGGCATTGACTTCATGGGTCTATTTCCAAACTCTAGTGGTTACCTTTATATACTGTTAGCTGTAGATTATGTCTCTAAATGGGTGAAAGCAATTTCTACCTATACTGATGATGCTAACACTGTTGTTTTCTTTGTTAGAAACCATATTATATGTCGCTTTGGATCACCACGAGCAATCGTGAGTGATCAAGGCACTCACTTTTGTAACAGGAGATTAGCAGGATTACTGAAGAAGCATGGAATAGTTCACAAGGTAGCAACAGCTTACCATCCCTAGACCAATGGGCAAGCAGAAGTATCTAATAGAGAAATAAAGTGTATTATGGAGAAGATAGTAAAGCCTCATAGGAAGGACTGGAGTGCCAGGCTACAAGATGCGCTATGGGCATATCAAACAGCGTACAAGACACCCATTGGGATAAGCCCCTTCCGCTTAGTGTACGGAAAGGCTTGCCACCTTCCAGTAGAGGTAGAACACAAGGCTTTCTGGACTGTAAGGGACAGCAACATGGGATTTGAGGAAGCTGGTGCTGAAAGGAAGCTACAACTAGCAGAATTAGAGAACCTTCGCCTCGAAGCATATGACAACTCCAGGCGATACAAAGAGAAGATGAAGGTTGTCCATGACAAGCACATAAAAAGGAGAGACTTCAGACCAGGGGAATTGGTTCTTCTTTATAACTCCAGACTGAGGCTCATGCCAGGCAAGCTGAGATCAAGATGGGAAGGTCCCTACAGAGTAGAAAAGGCAGAGCCATACGGAGTTTTTCACCTGCGTCATCCTTCTAGCTCCAAGTTCATTAAGGTCAATGGACATCGCCTAAAGCTTTATCATGGAGAGAAGATGAAGGAACACAAAGAGCTAGAGGTCTTCCTCTTGGAGGACCCACCAACAGAAGCAGAATGAGCCTGAAGACTGTCCAACTTAAGGACGTAAAAGTAAAGTGCTAGATGGAAGACAACCCACCATGGTATGATTGTTCCGTTTCAGTCTTAGTTTTGTTTTATTTTATTCTACTTTATTTTTCTTACTGACTCTTCTCATAATCTCTGCATATAGTATGCATTTGCATTTGCATTCTGCATTAAAAAAAAAAGGGAGGCACGCGCGCGTCGCTGACGCGTCCGCGTCATATGTGCATACGAAGCAAGGAAGAAAAGAAACAGAGAGTTACGCAGGAGCATGGCTGGAGGCGTGCCTTAGACACAAACACGCCCACGTAAACGCGTCCCTGACACGTCCGTGTCGATTGTGAAATCAGCCCTCCACGCGTGCGCGTCACCCATGCACACGCGTAACCCTGCAAAATTGACGTAAAAGGGTGTATGGCCAGAAAGTCGTGATGGTGTGGGGCTAGAATTGTGCTGGAAGCAGAAGCCCTATCATGCGTACGTGTCCCTCACGCGTACGTGTCGTTTTCCAAATCAAGCCATTCACGCGTGCGCGTCCCTGATGCGCACGCGTCACCCTAAATTTTGGCAATGTGCGTATTAAAACAGAGAGTTGTGCGTGCGCGAGGCTGCTCTCGCGCCAATAGCACAATTCAGGTCACGCGTACGCGTCCCTAACGCGTCCACGTCACTTGAAAATAGCTCCAATCACACGAACACGTGATGCACGCGTCCGCGTCGCCTGCGCCGCACAGTTTAACCAGAACAGCGCCAGAATTCCTATCTTTTCTTCCCTAATCCTGATTCCTTCTTCCTCCTTCTTATTTCTTTCTTCTTCTTTCTTTCTTCTTTATTCTTTCTTACTTTCTACTACTTTCTTCCCCCTTCTTCATCTTCTTCATCAAGGTTTTCTTTTCTTCTTTCCCTTTTTCCTTTTCCATTATTATTTTTATTTATATTTTCTTCTTCTTTTCCTTTTAATTTCATTATCTATATTTTCTTAGTCTTTCTTTTTCTTTTTACATTCTTTTAATTGGTGTTAGAAATTTAATTAGGTGATTGTTTTCTTCTATATTTTGCTTGTGGATTAGTAAGGAGTTGTTTGACAATTCTCAATAATTATTTATGGGTTATTTGCATGTTCAAATTCAATACTTTCAATACCATATTTACCATGCATGCTAAGTGTTTGTGAAAAAGCCCGTATGGCATTGTGTATTTTTTTTTAATTATTCTATTCTTCTACTCTAATGCCTGTTTTTCACAAAACCCCTTTTAATATTTTATTGATTGAATATAATTGTCAATACAAACAGATTGTTAGTTTGAAACACTTGATAATCAATTTGGGCAATTAATGCTTGATCTATGCTACTTATGCCTTTGCCAGCATGCCAATAAACATCTTGCATCTACTTGCCATTATATGCACTTGCTATATTTCCATTGATGAACTTATCACATGTAGTCGCGACCATGTGTTAACGACATCCTTCTTTACCGTGCAATGATTATCAATTGTACCATCCTCTTCCTTGCTCTAACCCTTAGCTTTAAATGTTACTTTCTTTTTCCCTTTTCAGGATGGCCACCAAGAAGGGTAAAGAGAAAGCTACTCCCAAACCACCGGCAAGGAAAGGAACAAAAAGAGCACTAGCTACGGAGCCATCTTCAACAGCAGTAAAGCCCTCAACAAAGCGAGTCAAGAAGATCATCAAGGTCGATGAAAAAGAGAAAGCCTTTCCAGCAAAGGACACTGCGCGGTTCACTAACCGCCACTGTGAGCAGATGTTCCCCATCCTGGCTGAGAGGAACTACAACAATGAGCACCTACTCATCCTCCCGACCCACATTGTTGAATTTGTTGAGCCCCGAATTAAACGAAGACAATGGAGATTCTTACGGAGACAGCCACGGCAGGTCAATCTCTCATGGGTAGTCGAATTCTACTCCAATTTTCACATGCCAACCCTGTAGTCTGTCTATGTCCGTCAGAAGCAAGTCCCCATAACTGAAGAGGCTATTCAATGAGCTTTAGATCTTTCCCCTACTCCAGAAAGATTGGACGCATTCCAAGAAGCCTCTTTCAAATGCCAGACATACCAATTTGACTAGGATGCCGTTCTCAGAGTTATAGCACAACCTGGCAGCAGATGGATCTATGGATACCATCGACCCCGACCTAAGGGCATATTGGCTTAAGCACTCACCTTGGAGGCTCGAGTATGGGCACAGACCATGTCCCACTACGTCTTTCCGAGCACTCATGAGTCAGATATGGCTATTCTCCTCTGGTGTATCCTTACAGACCAGCCTCTCAACTTACTAAAACACATCTGGAATGCCATTAGACACGTACAAATTACGGGCAACCTACCTTTTTCTGCCTTGATTTCAGATCTAGTCTCAACAGTCGGAGTTTCTTATAGAGCTGGGGATACCAAGGCCATGATTCCACGGGATGATCAGTACGTCCCTAACGGGAAGTACATCAGACCACCAACAGCCACTATCAACCGGAGCATAAAATGAGCGGAATATATCCCTTCTCCTTCCATATTACAAGAACCTTCAACAAATCAGCTACTCCTATAGATAATTCAGAGGTTAGACCGGCTTGACTGGCAGGGAAAGCAAAGAGAGCGCCGTAACAAGCGCCGATTTACATACCTCAAAGAGCTGCTTGTTGGTAACCACCCACCTGAAGAAGACCCAGACACTCCGGACTCCACTTCATTTACCAGCACAGGGAGCCATGATGGTCCCGATTGTGGATATGCTACTACCAGCCCCCCTCTGTTCCTGACTGATGGCACCGAGGACGGTGCCAAGCTTTAAGTGTGGGGAGGTCGGTCAGTACCTGACTTTCGGAGGTAATTTCTCTTTCTTAACACCAATAAATTAGTTATTTTTCTTTTGTTAGGATAGGATAGATTGCATAGTAATAGGTATTTGCATGCATGTTCTATTTGGTTGAAAAATAATAAGTTTCTTTTCAAGACTCTATTTTGAAAATTTCACTAATTCAAATTAAACTTTTGTGTTAAATTTGTTTGAAGACTGTAAATTAGAACATGGTTTAAAGTTAGAACACACAACCTGTGAGAATTGAGCTTAATTACATGGTTACATTATTTAACCATAATATTTTATTCTTGTGTATTTTCTTCTCTATGATTGTAATCTATATTTTGTTCCATCCTATATGTCCAATGTTTAATGTGTTATATGTAGCCACATTGAGCCCTTTTATCCCATTTGTTCTATATTTTACCACATCACTAGCCTTAAGCGGAAAAACAATTAAATACCCAAATTGAATCTTTGGTTAGCTTAAGATAGAGATTGTGTGTCAATTAAGTGTGGGAAAAACTGTAGAAACATGGGTTAATAAGGGAATATGTTATGTTTTTACTTTGATAAAATATTGGAAGTTTGGGTACCTACTCATGTAAGACCAGAAAAATTAAAAATCCATGTGCATTGAGAAGTTATGTTTACTTTTACTCTAAAAAAAATATTCAATTAAATAAATAAGTAAATAAATAAGGGGACAAAATTGCCCCAACGTTAAGTTAATGAAAAGATCAATGCATATGTGATACAAATTAAAAGAAGGGTTGATGCATGAGTATGAAATGCAAAAGTGGGAATTTTGGGTAGCTAGGCATGAATTTAAAAGTATATAGAGTATGTATAGGTGAAAGCTTAGGTTGATCAAGGATTCAATTTATAGCTCACTTAGCCATATATATACCCTCACCCTTACCTTGGCCCCATTACAACCTTGAAAAGACCTCATGATGTTTGCATTAGTACATTAAATATTTGTTGATTGGTTAGGTGAAGAACAAAGTTTAGAAAGCATGACTTGGGAAGAGTGGAGTGATTACCCTATACACTTGAGTGATTAGAGTGCATATACACCATCAGTGAGGGTTCAATGCTTGATTCTATGTTCCCTGCTTTCATGAGCTGTCTTCTTACAAGTTTACTTGTTTTTACTGTGTGATTTTAATTAGTGATATTTGATTTATATTTGTCTTGAAGAACTTATTTACTTTTAACCAAGTAGACAAAATCATTTTAGCATATAGTTGCATTCATAGGTTGCATTGCATTGCATGAGTCTTACTTTCCCTTATTAAGTCTTTTAATCTCCTTGAGCCAAGCATGAGGACATGCTTATGTTTAAGTGTGGGGAGGTTGATAAACCACTATTTTATGGTTTATCTTGTGCTCATTTGAGTGGTTTTTATCAAGTTCTTACCCACTTATTCATATGATTTGCATGATTTTACAATTCCTTCCTAGTGTTATTCTATGGTTGAAAACTTGCTTCCTAGAATCTTTAATTTGTGTATTTTAATTCTTCTTTATACCATTCGATGCCGTGATCCGTGTGTTAAGTGTTTCAGGCTTTATAGGGCAGGAATGTCTTAGAGAATGGAGAGGAAGCTTGCAAAAATGGAAGGAACACAAGAAACTAAGGAGATAACCAGCGAGCTTTGATGCGCACGCATGGCTCACGCGAGCGCGCGATATGGAGAAATTTGCATGGACGCGTGCGCGTGCCTGACGCGTACGCGTGGATTGGAGTTTGCACAAAGACGTGCACGTGTGGATGACGCGTACGCGTGACACGCCAAAATGACCAGCAACGCGCACGCGTGACTGACGCGTCTGCGTGACATGCGCGATCTGCAGAAATAACAGAAAATGCTGGGGGCGATTTTGGGCCGATTTTGACCCAGTTTCCGGCTCAGAAACGCAGACTAGAGCTAGGGAACATGCAGAGACTCAACACAGATTTTCATTTGCATAGTTTTAGTTTTTTAGATCTGAATCTAGGGAGAAAAATTACTCTTCCTCTAGGTTTTCTTTTACATTCATAGTTTCATAGTTTATTGCTTTTGCTTTGGATATTGAAGAGTCATCACCTCCGTTGAAGATACTATTCTAGTTATTTTCCTTACTCTTTTATTTATTCTATATTCTTAATTCTTGTTTAGAGTTACAATTGGATTATTTTCATGGATTGTTAATGCAAAGTATTACTTTTATTTTTAATTAAATTGTAGTTATTGTCTATCATGTCTTTCTTTTATTCCTTATTTAATTCTATGCAAGTAATTCTCATGTCAATGGAGTAGATTCCCAACTTGACATGGGGATTGATTAAAAGGAGACACTTGAGTTGGAATGCTCAAGTGATTAGTTAAATTGGAAGTTGTTGGCTAATTCTGTATTTACTAACGCTAGACCTTCACAAGGGAGAGGACTAGGATTTGCGAATAAGAGTTAGCTCAATCACTTGACTTTTCTTTATTTAGTAAGAGTTAACTAAGTGAAAATAGCAAACTCTTTACACTACACTTGAGAGAATTCCAACAAGGATAGAACTTCCAATTAATCATTCCCCCAGTCAAGGCCTTTTATTTTGAATATTATAAATCTCTTTTAATTTCACTGCTTTAATTTACAATTATTTATTTGCCCATTGCCCAAACTCAAAATTACCCATAAAACTCCTGATTAATAAATTAGCACCTCTTTGTCAACTCGTTGGGAGACGACCTGGGACTCATACTCCCAGCATTTTTATTCTAAACCTTTGTGACAACTTTTCTAAATTGATGGAGCGGATTTCAGCTGGTTAAGAGCTTTACTCGCAACGTTTTTCTTATATTATAATTTCTTAATTGGCCGACTTCTGCCCTGCCGTCAAGCACAGATCATCTCATTCAATATTTATCTTTATTTTTCAATCACTTCATCATTTAATCTCATCAAGGACAGCCCTCGGCATCAACCGACACCGGCATGAGGGACCTCTCAGATATGTAAACACAAGCAAGACAAACAAATAAACCACAAGTATAGTCAAATAAAACAATTAGCACAAAGTTATTTAATATGCACAAATTAACAAGCCAAAAGTAATATCAAATCCAAACAAAACAATCAAGTGAAAATGATGCATGTTTGCCCCTATGGCTAATGAGCTCATCTGTCAGTTATACAGCTAGAACTCGACACACTTGGTAGCTAACCCGGATATCGTCTCTCAACACGAAGGGAATCCTCAACCTTTCAGGAGGGAATCCTCAACCTCCTATTTAGAGAGAGACTGTGATGTAACAATAGGGAATCCTCAACCTCACTCGTTCATACTACAACTAGAAATTGAATCAAAAGGAATCCTTAACCTTCTCCATTCAATTCCTCAACCTTCTCATCAAATACCATGGATGCAATCCTCACACTCAATAAACTCCTGTTTCAAAAAATTTCCTTACTCACAACATAAATAGAGCAATTGCATGCTTCACAAGTTACTATGTGTGATTTGTGTGGAGAAGCACATAAGAAAGAAAGGTGTGAACTGTTCTATCCCACCACCGAACAAGTCAAATGCATGGGATATTTCTCAAGGTTAGGGAATAATCCATACTTCCCTAGACAGAGGAATTATGTTAATATTGGTTGGGGTAATCAAGGACACAGTTACTTCAACATCTCATACCAACAGCAAGTCAACTCGATACAACTCCAAAATCCTCGGGAGCTTGCTGTGGAGAGATTGTCTCAATCCACTGTTGAGTTTGTTTAGCAAACCCAAAATTTCATGCAAGAAACAAGGATAAACTTTAAAAACCATAAAATTTCCATCAAGAATTTAGAAGTACAAGTGGAGCATATCCAAGGTCATTCTTGATCAGGACAAGGTCGTTTGTAGTGAAGTTTCTTCGAATAACTTTATTATTGTACCTTGTAGACATCCGTTGTTTCAACGCTTCTTCCCTTATCCGATATTGTTCTTGGACTTCTGGAAGGAGGTCGAGCTCTTTCTTTTGAGCTTGGATGTTTCCAACTTCATTGTAGAATCTCACCCTTAGACTTTCTTTATTGACCTCTATGGGAAGAATGGATTCTATGCCATAAGCAAGTTGAAATGGAGATTCTCCAGTTCTAGAGTGGAGAGTTGTCCAATATACCCATAGGACTTGAGGGAGCTCCTCTGCCCATGCTCCTTTCATATTTTGTAGCCTTCTTTTGAGCGCTGCCAATATGACTTTGTATGCAGCTTTTGCTTGTCCATTGAGGGTGCTCTATTGACATGAATTGATGTTTGATCTTAAGGGACTTGCCAACAAGCTTCTAAAGGTCGAATCAGTGAACTGATTATCATTGTCTATAGTGATGGAGTATGGGATTCCAAATCGGGTGACAATATTTTTGTAGAGAAATTTTTGACTTCTTTGAGCTGTGATGAATGCCAAGTGTTCTGCCTCAATCCACTTAGTGAAGTAGTCAATCCCTACTATGAGGTATTTCACCTGCACAGGTGCTTAAGAAAATGACCTGAGCAAGTCTAAACCCCATTTTGCAAAAGGCCATGGTGAAGTGATGCTTATGCGCTCTTCCAGTGGCGCCACATGAAAGTTGACATGCATTTGACAAGGTGGGCACTTCTTGATGAAGTCGGTCGCTTCCTTCTGCAAGTCCGGCCAATAAAAAGCATCTTGTAACACCTTCTTAGCTAGTGACCTTACTCCTAGATGATTTTTGCATATGCCACTATGGATTTTGTCTAAGACTTCTTCTGTCTTGGAGGACGGAACACACTTTAGTAGGGGTATAGATACTCCTCTTCTATAGAGGATGTTGTGAACTAAAATATAGTTCTGTACTTCCCTTACAAGTCTCCTTGCCTCCCTTTTTTCTTAAGGGAGGACATCAAACTTGAGATATTCGATGATGGGAGTCATCTACCCCAAGTTTAGATTGGAGATCGTCATCGTGTCTGACTTATCGACTTCTTTGGCCACTGATGGTGTGTGGAGAGTTTCCAAGATCAGACTTCTGTTGTTGCCTCTTGGCTTGGTGCTAGCCAGTTTGGTGAGGGCATTAACTCGGCAGTTGAGTTGTCGAGTTATATGCCTGATCTCTGCTTTTTGGAATTGGGCTAGATGTTCTAGTCTTTTCTCCAAGTACCTCTTCATGTTGGGATCTTTGACTTGGTAATCCCTATTTATCTGAGAGGTTATTATGTGGGAGTCACTAAACACTGTGACTTTTGATGTTCCGACCTCTTTAGCTAGCCTTAAGCCCACAAGCATGGCTTCGTATTTAGCTTCAATAAAAGCTTTACCTATGTTTCTTATTCATTTTCAAGAATAATTCCTATCCCACTACCAGCTTTATTTGATGAGCCATCCATATACAGATTCGAGGTTGTAAAACTCCCTTGTAGTTTTCCTGTGTATTGAACTAAGAAGTCAGCCAAGTATTACGACTTGATGGCTTCCGAGCTTGATACTTCAAATCGAACTTAGACAGTTCCACAACCTATTATAACATTCGTCCTGCAACATCTGTCTTTTGGAAGATATGCTTCATGGGTTGGTTAGTTTGGACATTATTGTGTGAGCTTGAAAATAATGTTGTAATCTTCTATAGGTTAAAACGAGGGCATAGGCAAATTTTTTTATTCTTTGGTAGTTCAATTCTTCCCCGTGTAATGCCTTGCTCGTGAAGTAGAGAGGTCAATGCCCCTTCCTATCTTCTTAGACAAGGGCTAAGGCTATGGTCTTATATATAACTACTACGTACAATATGAGCTCTTCCCTTTCTTCAGGTCGAGTAAGTATAAGTGGTTGACTTAAGAAGTTTTTGATGTCTTGAAAAACTTGTTCACATTCTTGAGTCCACTGAAATTGATACCCCTTTTTGAGGATTGGTACAAGGATAGGGATTTCAAGGCCGATCCCGCCAAGAATCTAGACAAGGCTACCATCCTCCTGTTTAGCTGTTGGACTTCCTTTAAGTAGGTCGGGATTTTCATTTATATGATGGCCTGCATTTGTCCGAGGTGGCTTCAATACCTTTTTGAGTGAGCATGAATCTCAAGAACTTTTCTGCTTCCACTGCAAAGGTGCACTTTGTGGAATTTAGTCTCATCTCATCCTGCCTTATCGTGTTAAACACTTCTGAAAGGTTAGACAGCAGACTGACTTCCTCTTTGGTTTTGACAAGCATGTCATCCATGTAGACCTCCATCAAATTTTCAAGGTAAGATGAGAATAAATTGTTCATCAATAATTGATATGTAGCCCCTTTATTTTTCAATCTGAAGGGCATAACTACGTAGCAGTAGTTTGTTCTAGGATTGATGAAAGATGTTTTCTCCTGATCTGATCTGTACATCAGGATTTGATTATATTCTGAGTACGCATCTATAAAGGATAGGTATTTGTAGCCTGAGGCTGAGTCTACTAGAGTATCAATACTGGGTATAGGGTAAGGATCCTTCGGACAAGCTTTCTTGAGATCGGTATAGTCGATGCACACCCTCCATTTCCTATTCTATTTTTTCACGAGTACCACATTAATGAGCCATAATTGGTATTTCACTTTCCTTATAAACTTGGCTTCTAACAGTGCCTGGACTTGCTATTCAACGACTTTGGCTCTTCGAGGCTGAGTTTTTGTCATTTTTATTGTACAGGTCGTGAGTCTGGATAAACAACAAGCTTGTGACTCATGAGATCAAGATGGATTCCAGGCATGTTAAAGGCTTTCCAAGTGAAGAGGTCGGAGTTTTTCTATAGGATCTTAACGAGCTCTTATTACAGATGTTCTTCTAGGTTGGCCCCCACATATGTCATCTTTCCAACCTTATTCCCGATCTGAACCTCTTCAATTTTTCCTTCAGGATGGGGTCTTAATTCCTCCCAAACTCGTACACCTCTGAGCTCTATGGTATTGACTTCTTTCCCTTTCGTATGCCTTCGTAGGTTTAGGCTTTCATTATAACACCTTCTTGCCAATTTCTAATGTCCTCTCACAGCTGTTTTTCCCTCAGGAGTAGAAAACTTCCTCTGGAGATGAAGAGTTGAGACTACTGCTACCAGTCGGTTTAGGGTAGCTTGACCTATCAAGTTGTTGTAGGCCACATCCACCATAATGTAGTCTATGATTATGGTTTTTGTTTTTGTGCTCTTACCAAAGGTAGTGTAGAGAGAGATAAACTCTAGAGGTTGGATAGGAGTATCTCCCAGACCAAATAGGGTATTTCAGTATGCTCTCAAGTCCTTTTTCTCTAGGCTCAGCATGTCAAAAGCTAGTTTGAATAGAATGTCTGCTGAACTCTCTTGTTCTGTGAAGATTTTTATTGGCGAGGATTATTGTAATTACTAATAGGTCACTGTGTTCGAGCATCACTCCTCGTGCGTCTTCCTTAGTAAAGGCATTGTAGGTAGGTCGGGCATTTCAGCATCTTCGCTGACCTGGTATACTTCTTTCAAGTGCCTCTTTTGAAAGAATTTTGTTATCCCCTTCATGCGAACCCTGCAACGATCATGTTAACATGCCTTTCGAGAGTTCGTTGAGATTAGTCTCGCCTGTCCTTGTCTTTGTCTCTCTTTTTTTTTTTGCTATGATCATCCGTCCTCTGAGCTAGGAATCTGTCTAGCCGACTTTCTTTGGCCAATTGTTCAATCTAATTCTTTAGATCATAGCAATCATTAGTGGAATGGTCATGCATCTTGTGGTATTCACAATATTCTGATCAATTTCTGCATTTCTTTCTTTTAATGTGTCTAAAAGGTGGTATCTTCTCAATGTGACAGATTTTCTATGCACATCGACGAGGAAAACTTATAGTGGGATGTAAGAATGATATCTTTGAGGCCTATCCAATTTGTACTCTTCTTTTTTCTTTGCCTCTTTTTCTTTACCTCGGACTTGATATTGGCTGCTCTGTCCTGGGATGGGTTCCCTCAGTCTTGTCATTTATTCCATGTTAATATATTTTTCCGTCTGCTCTTGCACCTTATATAAAGATATTGAATATCTCTTTGATATGGATTGAGAGAGCGGGTCTTCTCCAAGAACACTTTATTGAACCTTTCTATATAAGCTTGTAGAGATTCTCCGACCTCTTGTTTTACTCCCAAGAGACTCGGAGAATGCTTAGCCTTGTATTTCTGGATGGAGAATCGGGTAAGAAATCTCCTTGCCAAGTCATCGAAGCAGGTGACCAACCTGGGTGGTAAGATGTTGAAACACTTCCTTGTCACCTTGCTTAACGTAGCTGAAAAAGTCTCGCAGCGAGTTGCATCCGACGCGTCAGCTAAGTACATACGACTCTTGAAATTGCTCAGATAGTGACTCAGATCAGTCGTTCTATCATAAAAATCCATGTCTGGGATTTTAAAGTTTTGAAAATTTTAGCCCGCATGATCTCTTCTGTGAATGGATCTTCGCCTTCCAAAGGCTTTTTTCTCGAACAGCTTGGGATCTCCTACCCTGGAGGTCAGATTCTAGCTTTTCGAGTTTTTCTTCCAGTTCTCTTCATCGTCGTACCTCCCTTCCTAGAGCTCATTCTAATTCACGTTGTCGTTCTAACTCATTCTCAAGCTGTGATAAACCACTATTTTATGGTTTATCTTGTGTTTAATTAAATGGTTTCATCAAGTCTTCACCCACTTATTCATTCTAATTGCATGATTTTATAACTCCTTCCTAATATTGTTTTATGATTGAAAACTTGCTTTCTAAAGATCTTTAATTAGTATATTTTAATTCTCCTTTATACCATTTGATGCCGTGATCCGTGTGTTAAGTGTTTTAGGCTTCATAGGGCAGAAATGGCTTAGATAATGGAGAGAAAGCTTGCAAAAATAAAAGGAACACAAGAAACTAAGGAGATGACCAGCGAACACCGACGCGCGCATGGCCCACGCGCGCGCATGGCCCACGCGAGTGCGTGGAATGGAGAA
This sequence comes from Arachis hypogaea, assembly GCF_003086295.3. Taxonomy (NCBI): domain Eukaryota; kingdom Viridiplantae; phylum Streptophyta; class Magnoliopsida; order Fabales; family Fabaceae; genus Arachis; species Arachis hypogaea. The sequence continues at coordinate 35,351,622 of NC_092051.1, read as the reverse complement.
AATCGCAGCGACGCGAGCGCGTGCCTGACGCGTACGCGCGGATTGGAATCTGCACAAGTGACGCAAACACGTGGACGACGCGTACGCGTGACAAGGAAAATCGCTGAATGACGCGAACGCGTGGACGACGCGTACGCGTGACCTGCGCGATCTGCAAAATTAACAAAAAATATTGGGGGCAATTTCGGGCCGCATTTTGAACCAGGTTTCGGCCCAGATACACAGAATAAAGCCAGGGAACAAGAAGAGACTCAACACACACGCATAGACGGAGATACAAATTAATATTAGGATTACTTTTAGTTTTAGATCTGAATCTAGAGAGAGAATTACTCCTCCTCTAGTTTCTCTTTACATTCCTAGTTATTGCTTTTGCTTTTGGATATTGAAGAGTCAATACCTCCGTTGAAGACATTATTCTAGTTTGTTTACTTTGTCCCTTACTCTTCCATATCCTTATTTACTTTATTTAGAATTACAATTGGATTATTTTCATGGATTATTGATAAAGAGGATTTCTTTTATTTTTAATTAATTTTCAGTCTCTATTTTATTTTAATTAATTTATTATGTCTTCTTATATTTTTCTGAGTATTATATTCATGTCAATGGAGTAGATTTCCCAAATTTCACATGGGGGTTGATTAAAAGGAGACACTTGAGTTGGAAGGCTTAAGTGTTGGTTAAATTGGAAGTTGTTGGCTAGTTCTGTATTTACTAACGCTAGACCTTCCCAAGGGAGAGGACAAGGATTTGCGAATAAGGATTAGCTCAATCACTTGACTTTCCTTTATTTAGTAAGGGTTAACTAAGTGAAAATGACAACCTTTTTGATACTACACTTAAGAGATCCCAACAAGGATAGAACTTCCAATTAATCATTTCCCAAGTCAAGGCTTTTTATTAAAATATTAATAATCATTCTTAGTTTTATTACTTTAATTTATAATTATTTAATTTCTCATTATTCAAATCAAACTCTCTTGAAAATTCCTGATTAATAAGTTAGCACCCTTTCCTGCAACTCGTTGGGAGACGACCTGGGATTCATACTCCCAGTATTTTTATTTCTAAATTTCGTGACAACTTTTCTAAATTGACAAGGCGGATCTTAGCTGGTTAAGAACTATACTCTCAACGCATTCTCTGTATCGATTTCTTAATTAGGCGACTTCTTCCTGCACGTCAGTTTTTGGCGCCGTTGCCGGGGAGTTGCAATTGTGTGCTGAATTATTAATTAGTGTACATATTTTATTTTATTTGCATATTGTATTTTTATTTTTAACATGAGCTATATGTTTCTTTCATTGAATGATGCATTCACTGCCTGATTCGAGCTTAGCCGCGTTTGATCCAGAAATTGAAAGAACTCTTTCATGTATTAGGCGAGCTCGACGCAAGATAGCCTCTGAGGGTGGTGAAGTGATTGTTATCAATTCACCAGTCTCATCTGAGAGCGAATCTGAACCGCCATCTGAGAACGAAACAAGCTCCTTTACTACTGATTTAGTTAATTCACGTGCAGATAGAATGGCAGCACCTAGGAGGATTACTCTCCAGGAGGCTAGAGCCCCAGATTTTACACTGCAGCCGTATTAAGTGCATCATCCAACTCTGGCTGCAGATTTTAAACTAAAAACTGCACTAATCAATTTGATGCCCAAGTTTTATGGCTTACCTGCTCAAGAGCCTATCAAGCACCTAAGGGATTTTCAGACAGCCTGTTCTACTGTTAGGCATAATGGTGCAGATGAAACTTCTATTCTGTTAACCGCCTTCCCATTTTCTCTTGAGGGAAAGGTGAGGGAGTGGTACTACTCCCAAGCTGAAGCGACTGTTACCAACTGGGATACGCTCAGGAGAGAATTTTTGGAAAAAATACTTTCCAGCTGAAGTCATAGATAGACTAAGAAAAGAGTTCTCATGTATTGTTCAAGGAGAATTAGAGACTCTTTATGAGTACTGGGAGCACTTTAAGAACCTTCTAGACGCATGCCCCCATCACATGATCGACAGACTGGTGTTAATCAGCTACTTCACACAAGTCATGAAGCCTCAGGATAAAACTACACTAGATGGTGCTAGTAATGGTTCTATGAAAAAGTACAAGACCGCAGATGAAGCATGGCAACTAATCAGCGACTTAGCTAAGTCCACTAGGAATCACAGGCACAGGCACAGCCACTCAAAAGCTGTTGCAGAGGTTTTCTCTAGCATTGAAACTACTGCTCTTACACAGAGTATATGTGAAATGACCAACCTACTGAAGCAAATGCAGTTGAACCAACAACAACAAGCTCAGCCTCACCCACCACAACAGAGCCAACAATTAGTCCCACAAAGAGTATGCAAAATCTGTGCTGATTATAGTCATTATACTGATGAATGTCCGCAGCTCCAACAAGAAGACAACACTATGGCAGCTACTCATAACTTCTATGACCTCCCGAATCAAGGATACAATCAACAAGGCGGCAATTATAACCAAGGTGGAAACTATAACCAAGGATGGCAGGACAACTCCAACCAAGGATGGAGAGATAATTCCAACCACGGCTGGAGGGACAACTATAACAGAGGAGACAGAGATAACAATAGAATCCAGAGGTGGAATAACAACAACAGACAGCAGAATCAGAACTAGCCTTACAAAGCACCTCACCTAAGACAATCTCAAGAATTCCAGCATAACCAACAACAAGTTCCTCAGATTACCTATCCTAATTCCTCATCAAATGATGAGATGCTTCGTTCTCTTGCACAAGGACAACAAGATATGCAGACACAGCTAAACTCTACTTTAAATGGTCTGAATGCCACTTTACAAGCCCTCGCCTCCACGATAGATTCATTACCTAATTCCACTAACCAACCTTTAAGCTCTAGTGGAATTCCTTCTCAACCCTTACCTAATCCTAAAGGTGGCATCAATGCCATTACCTTGAGGTCCGAAACCACACTGCCAGAGAGAAACCATAAGGATCCAAGCCCAATAGTACACACCCCAGCTGAGGATGTGATAGAAGTAGAGGATGCTGAAATGGAAGATGCTGAAGAAGAAGATAAGGTACAAGACATAGTTGAAGAAGAAGCAGTTCAACCAAGGAATGGAGAACCAAAGGAAGCTGAAGCTGTATAGGACGCCATCCCTATCCCTTTTCCACACCTTGCAAAGAAATCCAGGAAGCAGATGGAGCTTGATCCTAAAATGGTAGAAATATTCAAAAAGGTTGAGGTAACTGTTCCCTTTTTTTATGTCATTCAGTAGGTACCTAAATACGCAAAGTTTCTAAAGGATTTATGCATTCATAAAGATAAAATTAATGAGTTAGAAACTATTCCTTTAGGTAGTTCTATATCTACTTTAATGGGAGGTATACCTGAAAAATGTAGTGATCCAGGTCCATGCATGGTTAACTGTACCATTGGAGGTGTAATATTTTCTGATTGCATGTGTGACTTAGGAGCGTGTGTTAGTATAATGTCATTGTCTATATATGATACCTTGAGGCTCCCTCCGTTAAAAAGGTCGGCATCTCATTTTGTGTTAGCAGATAAAAGTATTATTACAGTAGTTGGAATTGCTAAAGATGTATTGGTGAGCATTAAGGGGCTCACATTTCCTATTGACTTCTATATCCTGGAAATGCCCTCTAATGACTCAGGAAGACCATCATCAATCCTGCTTGGAAGACCATTCCTGAAGACTTCGAAGTTCAAGCTGGATGCATTCTCAGGAACTTACTCCTTTGAGATAGATGGCAGAGCAGTGAGTTTCAGTTTAAATGAAGCTATGAAGCACCCTCCATAAGATCATTCTATCTTCCAGTGCGACATCATTGATGAAACTGTAGCTGAAGTTCACCAAGAAGAAATAGAAGAGGAGCACATGAAGCAAGGTCCAAGTGTGGGGACACCATCTGAACACAATGCGGACACTTTGCCATTATCACTAGCCCCGAATGATCCAAAGCCTAGCCATGAGCAGAAATTGGAATTGAAGCCCCTTCCTCAACACCTCAAGTATGCTTACCTTGAGGATAATCAGAAGTTCCCAGTTATCATTGCAAGGGAACTCATTTCTCAACAAGAAGAGCAACTGCTCAATGTGTTGAGAAAACATAAGAAAGTAATTGGATGGAGCTTGGTGGATATAGTAGGCATCAGTCCTCAAGTTTGTGAGCAAAGAAAATTCTTAGAAGAGGGAGCAAAGCCTGTCCGTCAACCTCAAAGAAGATTGAATCCAACCATCTTAGAAGTTATCAAGAAAGAAGTAACCAGACTACTTGAAGCAGATATTATCTACCCCATCTCAGACAGTGAATGGGTCAGTCCAGTACAAGTGGTGTCCAAAAAGTCTGGAGTCACAACAATAAAGAATGAGCATGGAGAGTTCCTGACAACTAGAGTGCAGAATTCATGGAGAGTTTGCATTGACTATAGGCGTCTCAACCAAGCTACTCACAAGGATCACTACCCCTTGCCATTCATTGATCAGATGCTTGATCGTCTGTCAGGTAAATCCCATTATTGCTTTTTAGATGGCTATACAAGCTACTTTCAAATTCATATAGCTCCTAAAGATCAGGAGAAGACTACTTTTACATGTCCCTTTGGAACGTATGCTTACAAAAGGATGCCTTTTGGCTTATGTAATGCACCTGCTACTTTCCAAAGATGCATGATGAGCATCTTTTCAGATCTTATTGAGAACTGTATGGAAGTTTTTATGGATGATTTTAGCGTATATGGTGATTCATTTAGCCTTTGCTTGGATAGTTTGTCTAGAGTATTAGACAGGTGTGTTAGTACAAACATTGTATTGAATTTTGAAAAATATCACTTTATGGTAAAATAAGAAATTGTACTAGGACATGTTGTGTCTAATATTGGTATTTCTGTAGATCCAGCAAAGGTAGATGTCATTTCTAGTTTACCTTACCCCTCCTCTGTGAGGGAAGTCCGTTCGTTCCTTGGCCACGCAGGTTTTTACAAGAGATTCATTAAGGACTTCAGTAAGGTAGCATTGCCTTTATCCAGATTGCTATAGAAATATATTGAGTTCGAGTTCAGTGAGGATTGCATGCAAGCGTTTGATAAGCTGAAGATCGCCCTAATTCAAGCTCCAATTGTGAGAGGACCAGACTGGAGCCAGCCATTTGAAATTATGTGTAATGCCTCCAACCATGCAGTAGGAGCGGCGCTGGCTCAGCGCGAAGGTAAAGACCCTTTTGTAATTACTTATGCGTCTAAGACTTTAGACGCTGCTCAGTCTAATTACACTACTACTGAAAAAGAGCTTCTTGCTATTGTTTTTGCTCTGGATAAATTCCGAGCCTATTTACTTGGTACTAAGGTGGTAGTGTACTCAGACCATGCAGCTCTAAAATATTTATTAGCTAAAAAAGAGTCTAAACCAAGATTGATACGTTGGATACTGTTGCTGCAAGAATTTGATTTAGAAATTAAGGATAGGAGTGGTAACCAGAATTTAGTGGCAGACCACTTGAGTCGCCTTGAGCACATTAAGCATGACTCCACCCCTATCAATGATACTTTCCCATTTGATAGTTTGCAAGCAGTATCTGAAGTTGTTCCTTGGTATGCACCTGTAGCTAATTATCTAGTTAGCGATACTTTCCCTCCCAATTTTACTAAGCATCAAAGGGACAAGTTGAAAAGCGAGTCTAAATATATTTATATGGGATGATCTATATTTGTGGAGGTGTGGAGCTGATCAGGTAATTAGAAGATGTGTACCACAATCAAAATTCCAGTCCATTTTAGAGGCATGCCACTCTTCTGAGAGTGGAGGACATTTTGGCCCTCAAAGAACAGCTAGAAAAATCTTAGACTGTGGATTCTGGTGGCCTACTCTTTTTAAAGATGCTGCTGAATTTTGTAAATCTTGTTCCCCATGCCAAATGTTTGGTAATTTATCCAAGAGGGATGAGATGCCTCAACAGATTATGCTTTTCTGTGAAATTTTTTATGTTTAGGGCATTGACTTCATGGGACCCTTTCCAAACTCTAATGGTTACCTTTATATATTGTTAGCTGTAGATTATGTTTCTAAATGGGTGGAAGCAATTCCTACCCGTACTGATGATGCTAACACTGTTGTTTCCTTTGTTAGAAACCATATTATTTGTCACTTTGGGTCACCACGAGCAATCGTGAGTGATCAAGGAACTCACTTTTGTAACAGGAGACTGACAGGATTACTGAAAAAGCATGGGATTGTTCATAAAGTAGCAACAGCTTATCATCTCCAAACCAATGGACAAGCAAAAGTGTCTAACAGGGAGATTAAATGCATTTTGGAGAAGATAGTAAAGCCTCATAGGAAAGACTGGAGTGCCAGGCTACAAGATGCACTCTGGGCGTATAGAACAGCGTACAAGACACCCATTGGGATGAACCCCTTCCGCTTAGTATACAGAAAGGCTTGCCACCTTCCAGTGGAGGTGGAACACAAGGCTTTCTGGGCTGTAAGGGAGTGCAACATGAATTTTGAAGAAGCTGGTGCTGAAAGGAAGCTGCAACTAGCAGAACTGGAGAATCTTCGCCTAGAAGCATATGACAACTCCAGGCGTTACAAGGAGAAGATGAAGGCTATCCATGACAAGCACATAAAAAGGAGAGAATTCAGACCAGGAAAGTTAGTTCTTCTATATAACTCCAGGCTGAGGCTTATGCCAGGTAAACTGAGATCAAGATGGGAAAGTCCCTACAGAGTAGAAAAGGCAGAGCCATACGGAGTTTTTCACCTGCGTCATCCTTCTAGCTCTAAATTCATCAAGGTCAATGGACATCGCCTAAAGCTCTACCATGGAGAAAAGATTAAGGATCACAAAGAACTAGAGGTTTTCCTCTTGGAAGACCCACCAACAGAAGCAGAATGAGTCTGAAGAGCGTCCAACTTAAGGACATAAAAGCAAAGTGCTAGGTGGGAAACAACCCACCATGGTATGATCGTTCCGTTTCAGTCTTAGTTTTATTTTACTTTATTCTATTTTTGTTTTTGTTAATGACTCTTCTCATAATCTCTGCATATAGCTGCATATAGCCTGCATTTGCATTTGTATTATGCATATATAAAAAAAATGCACGCGACGCGCAAGCGTTGCTGACGCGTCCGCGTCATACGTGCATTCGGAAGAAAAGAGAATTGAACAGAGAGTCACGCGAAAGCGTGGCTGGAGGCATGCTTTAAGCACAAATATGCCCACGCGGCCACGTCATGTTGAAAAATAGCCTTCCCATGCGTCCGCGTCACCCACGCAACCGCGTGGCCCTGCAAAATCGATGTAAAGAGGTGTATGGCAGAGAGTTATGATGGAGCTAGGCTGGAATGATGCTAGAAGCACAAACCCTATCACGCGAATGCGTGCCCCACGCGTCCGCGTCGTTTTTCAAAATATGGCCATTCACGCGATCGCGTCACTCACGCGAACGCGTCACCCAGATTTTTGGCAAAATACATTTAAAACAGAGAGTTGCGCGTACACGAGGCTGCACTCGCGCCAGTAGCACAAATCAGGCCACGCGATCACGTGACCCACACGTCTGCGTCACGTGACAAATATCACACACCATGCGATCGCGTGACCCATGCGTCCACGTCACATGTGACGCACAACTTATCCAAATCAGCGCATGATATCTTATCTTTTCTTCCCCAAATCCTAATTTTTCTTTTCCTTCTTATTTCTTTCTTCTCCCTTCTTCCTTCTTTATTCTTTCTCACTTTTTACTTTCTCCCTTCCTTACTTTTCACATCCATTATCAAGGTTCTTTTCTTTCTTTCTTTACTTTTTACTTTTTACTTTTTACTTTTTCTTTATTATTTTTCTTTGTGTTTTCTTTTTCATTATCTATATTTTCCTTTTCTTTCTTTTCTCTTCTTTTTATTCCTTTAATTGGTGTTAGAAATTTATTTGGGTGATTATTTTCTTTTATATTTTGCTTGTGAATTATTGTGGAATTGTTTGACAATTAATATTACTTCTTAAAGGGTGGTTTGCATGTTCAATTTAATATTTTCAATAATATATTTACCATGCATGCTAAGTGTTTGTGAAAAAGCCCGCATGGCATCATGCATTACTTTTACGTCATTCTACTACTCTAATGCCTGTTTTTCACAAAATTCCTTTTATATTTTATTGATCAAATATAATTGTCAATACAAACAGGTTGTTAGTTTGAAAGGGTTGATAATCTAACTTGGACATTTAATGCTTGATCTATGCTACTCATGCCTTTGCCAGCATGCCAATAAACATCTTACATTTACTTGTCATCACCTGCACTTGCTATAATTCCATTGATGAACTTCTCACATGTAGTCATGACCATGTGTTAACGACATCCTTCTTTATCGTGCATTGATTATCACCTATACTATCCACTCCCTTGCTCGAACCCTTAGCTTTACATATTACTTTTTTTTTCCTTTTTTTAGGATGGCCACCAAGAAAGGTAAAGAGAAAGCTACTCCCAAACCACCAGCAAGGAAAGGAACAAAAAGGACACTAACGACAGAGCCATCTTCAACAGCGGTAAAGCCCTCAACAAAACGAATCAAGAGGATCATCAAGGTCAATGAAAAAGAGAAAGCCTTCCCAGCAAAGGACACTGCGCGGTTCACTAACCGCTACTGTGAGCAGATGTTCCCCATCCTGGCTGAGAGGAATTATAACAATAAGTACCTTCTTATCCTCCCAACCAATATTGCTGAATTTGTTGAGCCCCGCATTGAGCGAAGACAATGGAAATTCCTACGGAGACAGCCACGGCAGGTTAACCTTTCATGGGTAGTTGAATTCTACTCCAATTTTCACATGCCAACCATGCAATCTGTCTATGTCCGTCAGAAGCAAGTCCCTATAACAGAAGAGGCTATTCAACGAGCTTTAGATCTTTCCCCTGCTCCAGAAGGATTGGACGCATTCCAAGAAGCCTCACTCAAGTGCCAGACATACCAATTTGACTGGGACGCGGTTCTCAGAGTTATAGCACAACCTGGCAGCATATGGATCTACGGATACCATCGGTCCCGACCTAAGGACATATTGGCTTCAGCACTCACCTTGGAGGCTCGAGTATGGGCACAGATTATGTCCCATTACGTCTTTCCGAGCACTCAATCCTCCTTCACTGCAGACATGGCTGTTTTACTCTGGTGTATCCTTACAGACCAGTACCTCAATTTAGCAAGACACATTCGGCATGCTATGGGACACGTACAAATTGCGGGCAACTTACCTTTCCCCGCCTTGGTTTCAGATCTAGTCTCAGCAGCCAGAGTCTCCTATAGAGCTGGGGACACCAAGGCCATAATTCCACGAGATGATTAATACGTCCCTAACGGAAAGTATATCAGACCTCCAGCAGCCACTATCAACCGGAGCACAGAACCAGCAGAAGATATCCCTTCTTCTTCCACATCACAAACACCTTCAACAAACCAACTGCTCCATCAGATACTTGAGAGGCTAGACCGACTTGACCGGAAAGGAAAGCAAAGAGAGCGTCGTAACAAGCGCAGATTTACATACCTCAAGGAGCTACTTGTTGGTAACCACCCACCTAAAGAAGAGCCAGACACCCCGGACCCCACTTCATTTACCAGCACAGGGAGCCATGACAGTCCCGATTGTGGAGATGCTGCTACCAGTCCCCCTTTGTTCCTGACAGATGGCACCGAGGACGGTGCAAAGCTTTAAGTGTGGGGAGGTCAGTCAGTACCTGACTTCCGGAGGTAATTTCTCTTCCTTAGCACCAATAAAAAAGGATATTTATTTTATATTTATTTTTTTTTTCTTCTTTTGTTAGGATAGGATAAATTGCATAGTAATAGGTTAATTGCATGCATGTTCTATTTGGTTAGAAAATAATAAAGTTTCTTTTTAAGACCCTATTTTTGAAAAATTTTACTAATTTAAATTAAAATTTTTGTGTTAAATTTGTTAGAAGTTGTACTTGGAACATAGTTTAAAAAGCTAAGAACACACAACTTGAGAGACTTGAGCCTAATGACATGGTTACATTATTTAACCATAAATATTATTCTTATGTGTTTGCTTCTCTATGATTGTAATCTTTATTTTGTTCCATCCTATATGTCCAATGTTTAATGTGTTATATGCATGCGTATGATTGAGGCCATTAATTATTTTAGCTCACTTATCCCAAAATAGCCTACCCTTCCATTTACCTTTGTTAGCCACTTTGAGCCTTTTTAAATCCCATTTGTTCTATATTTTATCACATTACTAGCCTTAAGTAGAAAAATAATTAAATATCACAATTGAATCTTTGGTTAGCTTCAGATAGAAATTGTGTTAATTGAGTTTGGGAAGATTGTGGGAACATGGGTTAATAAGGGAATGTGTCATGATAAAATAATGGGAATTTGGGTACCTACTCATGTGAAACTAGAAAAATTGAAAATCCATGTGCATTGATAATGTTATGTTTATTTTTATGCTGAAAAAAAAATCCAAAAATATTCAAATAATTAAGTAATTAAATAAGGGGACAAAATTACCCCAATGCTAAGTTAAGTTAATGAAAAGATCAATGCATATGTGATACAAGTTAAGAGAAAAGTTGATGCATGAGTATGTAATGTAAAAGTGAGAATTTTGGGTAGCTAGGCATGAATTTAAAGTATATAGAGTATGTATGTTAGGTGAAAGCTTAGGATAATCAAGGATTCAATTTATAGCTCACTTAGCCATATATATACCCTCACCTTTACCTTGGCCCCATTACAACCTTAAAAAGACCTCATGACGTTTGCATTGGTACATTAAATATTTGTTGATTGGTTAGGTGAAGAACAAAGTTTAGAAAGCATGATTAGAGAAGAGTAGAGTGATTATCCTATACACTAGAGAGACTAGAGTGCATATACACCACCAGTGAGGGGTTCAATGCTTAATTCTATGTTCCCTGCTTTCATGAGCTGTCTTCTTAACAAATTTACTTGTCTTTACTGTATAGTTTGAACTAGTGAAGTTTGAGTTATTTTTGTCTTGAAGAACTTATTTATTTTAACCAAGTAGACAGAATCATATAGTTTCATTCATATACATAGATTGCATTACATTGCATGAGTCTTACTTTTCCCTACTCATTTATTTTATCTCCTTAAGCTAAGCATGAGGACATGCTAATGTTTAAGTGTAGGGAGGTTGATAAAACACTATTTTATGGTTTATCTTGTGTTTAATTAAAGGGTTTCATCAAGTCTTCACCCACTTATTCATACTAATTGCATGATTTTATAACTCCTTCCTAATATTGTTTTATGATTGAAAACTTGCTTCCTAAAGATCTTTAATTAGTATATTTTAATTCTCCTTTATACCATTCGATGTCGTGATCCGTGTGTTAAGTGTTTCAGGCTTCATAGGGCAGGAATGGCTTAGAGAATGGAGAGAAAGCTTACAAAAATGGAAGGAACACAAGAAACTAAGGAGATGACCAGCGAACACCGACGCGCGCGTATGGCCCACGCGAGCGTGTGGAATGGAGAAAACCGCAGCGACGCGAGCGCGTGCCTGACGCGTACGCGCGGATTGGAATCTGCACAAGTGACGCGAAATCGTGGACGACGCGTACGCGTGACAAGGAAAATCGCTGAATGACGCGAACGCGTGGACGACGCGTACGCGTGACCTGCGCGATCTGCAAAATTAACAGAAAATGCTGGGTGCGATTTCGGGCCACGTTTTGACCCAAGTTTCGGCCCAGAAACACAGAATAGAGCCAGGGAATAAGCAGAGACTAAACACACACGCATAGACGGAGATACACATTAATATTAGGATTACTTTTAGTTTTAGATCTGAATCTAGAGAGAGAGAGTTACTCCTCCTCTAGTTTCTCTTTACATTCCTAGTTATTGCTTTTGCTTTTGGATATTGAAGAGTCAATACCTCCGTTGAAGACATTATTCTAGTTTGTTTACTTTGTCCCTTACTCTTCCATATCCTTATTTACTTTATTTAGAATTACAATTGGATTATTTTCATGGATTATTGATAAAGATGATTACTTTTATTTTTAATTAATTTTCAGTCTCTATTTTATTTTAATTAATTTATTATGTCTTCTTATATTTTTCTGAGTATTATATTCATGTCAATGGAGTAGATTTCCCAAACTTGACATGGGGGTTGATTAAAAGGAGACACTTGAGTTGGAAGGCTTAAGTGTTGGTTAAATTGGAAGTTGTTGGCTAGTTCTGTATTTACTAACGCTAGACCTTCCCAAGGGAGAGGACTAGGATTTGCGAATAAGGATTAGCTCAATCACTTGACTTTCCTTTATTTAGTAAGGGTTAACTAAGTGAAAACAATAACCTTTTTGATACTACACTTAAGAGATCCCAACAAGGATAGAACTTCCAATTAATCATTTCTCAAGTCAAGGATTTTTATTAAAATATTAATAATCATTCTTAGTTTTATTACTTTAATTTATAATTATTTAATTGCTCATTATTCAACTCAAACTCTCTTGAAAATTCCTGATTAATAAGTTAGCACCCTTTCCTGCAACTCGTTGGGAGACGACCTGGGATTCATACTCCCAGTATTTTTATTTCTAAATTTCGTGACAACTTTTCTAAATTAACAAGACGGATCTTAACTGGTTAAGAACTATACTCTCAACGCATTCTCTATATCGATTTCTTAATTAGCCGACTTCTGCCTGCACGTCAAGCTGCTCTAGCCGACCTTGATGCATGTGAACCAATCTCATGAGCTCTATAGGATTTTTTTTCTCTCGATCCTTCTGATTGATGGACTTCTGAGCTTATTCTTCATCCTCCTTAATTTGTAAGATGTGTATCTCCAGCAACGCCTTTTCCCTTATTTGTCGGGGAGGTATGACAATTGCACGATCATCGTTGTGTTGCTTTTTTCATAGGCCTCTGAATCAGAAGTCGTGTTTCTGCCTTCTAGAATATTTTTTGACATCGTATGGTGTCTATTACTAGGTCCCTAGCAACGATGGCAATGTTTCAAGAGTTACTTAAAATTGTGATTTGGGCCTGAATGTGAGGCCCAAGCTCCTTTTGGGATAGCGTCCGACGTTTTCTGGTATTGAGGTGCTGCCGTATAACGTCTTGGTAAAGGTAGGGGTGGTATCTGCAAGTAGGGGTGTCAAATTTCACGGTATTTATCCGAATTCGATCCGAAAATTACGGATATCGATCCAATCCGCAAGGTTATCAGATCGGATCGGATCCGCAAGGTTATTGGATCGGATTGCAGATTTCATGTAGGTATCCGCATATCCGCGGATCTACAAAAATAAATAAATAAGTAAATATTATTTTTATGTTTTATTTCAACTAATAATTATCATATATGTTGTATTATTTTATTTTTATTATTTAAGAAAAGTATGTGTAATAATATTTTAAGAGTAAACATGTTTAAAAGATTAGAAAAATAGTATTTTATTGATACTTTTTAAATAAAAATAAGCTTTTTAAAATATTTATATGTTTTGCGGATATATCCGAGATCCGATCCGAATCTGATCCGCAAATGTGCGGATCGGATCCAAGCATAAAAATCGCAGATATTGGATCTGATCCGATCTGATAATTTTAATGTGGATAGGATCAAGATTTTAGCCATATCCGATCCGATCTGATCCGCATTCACCCATACTTGTAAGGGGCACCGGTGCTTAAGTTAGCAAGGGTTTTGGATAGTTTTTTATGTAGATTAGAGTTTGAAGAATACCTGAGGGTGTGAAGGTGTTTATAGTTATAAGTGGTGAGTCGATAACCACTTTATAAAGTGGTTTCACCTTCGATGGTGGATAATTGTTCCCTTTTATTAGGAAGGTTATTGAGATCTCCCTTCTAGATTAATAGGAGATATCTTAGGGGTTAGTTAATTATTTAAACAAGCAGTTATAAGCCCATGTCGACGTATCCGACCTCCACGAAGTCGGGTAGGTAGTAATATAGATTTGAACACTGATATTTGTAGAGTATTGATTGGGCTTCATTTATTTCGAACCTGACTTAGTTGTGGGGTAGGGTACATACAAATAGTATTATAGATAAAGAAAATTATATTTTATTTCTTCTTAACTTAAAGAAAACAAAAAATATAAAAAAAATAAATTAACAGTTCACAATAGATTTTTACATAAAGATATCTTATTTGAAATAACCGGCTGATTTTTTATAATATGGAAATATTGTTGGTGTGTTTAGTGAAAATGGGGGTATTTGGTTTAATTCCAGATAAGTTGATGTGTCAGGTTGGGCATGGTCAACACGTGGAGGGCGTGTTTTCAAGACGTGGGAGCGTGCTGCATATGTGTCATAGTATGATACGTTGGCAATGCAACACGTGACCTGTGTGTTGAGTGCTCGTCCTATATAAGTCAAAGCTCAATACCATTTTATTGCAAAGAGGAGAGTTATTTGTGGTGTGATAGAGAGCAACGCAAATTTGGTGGCAACCCTGAGATTATACAGAATACTCATGAGGGAGTGAGTTTTGCGTGTGAGAATCTATTTTCATATGTGGTTCCATGCACCATGACATTCATAGAGCTTCAAAACAGTCTCTGTCAAAGCATGGAGAATGATATATTGAGGAGAGTGAGCAATATTCTATACCATAATCCCATATAGTATTTGTTGATCTAATATAGTTTGATATTATACCGATCATTAATAAAGCAAGTATGCAGAATATGTTCCATATTCACCGATAGAATCAGGTGCGACAGCCAAAGATTGAGTTGTATGTTGAGTTTGAAAATATAGAGGAAGATGGGATTCAACATGATTCAGATATAGAAGATGATAGAGATGAAATGTACGAAGGAATGAACAGTGATAGCGAAGAGGACTTCAAAGTTACTTATGAAGCCAGCGACGAAGACGAGGATGGTGATGTGGGAGGTGAGACAACAGTAGAAAATGTAGTGGTTCCTCCTGCAGCCACTCAATCGATGGACGTTCCACCTTTTATGTATAACTTGGATCTTGACGCGATGCACGCACCGGAATTTTCCGAATATCAAACATAGGTATGTGAGTAGTAAATAATACATTTTTTTAATTTATATTTTGGATGGATCAATGAGTGACGATTTCTTTTTTGTGTAGGTGTTGCTGATCCTAAGGATGGAGAGTTCAGGATCAGAATGGAATATAATTCTAGAAAGTCGGTTGTTGTAGCAATTAGAAGTTATATTATCTCTAGAGGAGTCGACTACAATATTTATGAGTCCAAGCCACAGACGTTCTATGCCAAATGCAAGACATATAGTTGTGAGTGCAACTGGCTTATTCGAGCTAGCTTGATACGAAAAATAAGTTGTTGGGAGATACGGAGATACAATGGTAGGCACACGTACACCATGGGAACGATTTCACAAGATCATTCCAAGTTGGACTCGGACACGGTTCCTGAGGCTATAAGGCCATTAATTGAGAATGACCCGTGTATGAAAGTGAAATCTATAATTGCGGAAGTCTAGTCAGGGTTCAACTATACCATCAGTTACCAAAAGGCTTGGTTGGCAAAGCAGAAGTCCATAGATAAAGTTTTCGGTGGTTGGAAAAAATCTTACCAAGCTTTGTCATAGTGGTTCTCGGTCATAGTTTAGAAGATGCCTAGCTCAATTATCAAAATAGAAACACGACCTGTGTATAATGGTAGTGAGGAGGTGGACGGCGTTAGGATACTTTACCGCATATTTTGGAGTTTCAATCCATGCATTAGAGCGTTCAAGAATTCCAAGCCTCTAGTTCAGGTTGACGGCACACACCTTTACGGAAAATACAAAGGTGCACTTTTTGTTGTTGCACAAAATGCGAACCAGAACATTGTGCCTATTGCTTTTGCTCTCATGGAGCGGGGAGACTGCTGATATGTAACACTTTTTTCTCAGTAATTTATGAAGGCATCTTGTTAGAAAATACGTCATGGGTATATAATCTCATACCAACATGAGTCAATCCGGGTAGTAGTAAATCGTTTCGGAAGTGATTGGCAACTTCCAAGAGCATGGTGGATATTCTGTATTAGGCACATCGATAGCAACTTCTTATGGGCATTCAAAGTTCCACACTTGAAAAAACTTGTTGTCAACATAGGGTATTCAAGGACAGTGGAGGAGTACAACATCAAGGCGAAGCATATGCCCGGTGGTGCGATGCCATCAGAGTTAGGAACTAGGTATTGGCATTTGACAAGGGACATTGATAGGGGCACATGACGACGAACCTTGTCGAGTGCATTAATTCAGTGTTGAAGGGTGCCCGAAATCTTCCTGTGTTGACACTCATTCGAGCAACATATTATCGGTTAAACGAGCTATTTACGTGGAAGAGTGTTGAGGCTCATGATCGCAAGCGTGCTGGATTTACTTACTCTATATTTGCCACTCAGCGGATAGAAGCAAATATGCAACGTGCTGGAAATATAGTTGTGCATCAGTGTGACAGGTGAAATGAGGTGTTTGAGGTGCACAAAATGCCTAATAGAAAGGTGTTAGCAGTTGATCTTGGGCAGCAAACTTGTGACTGTGGGCACTTTCAGGTGAAACGAATACCATGTCGTCACGTTATAGCTTGATGTGCTAACCAGCGCCTCGATTGGCAGGTGTATGTAAATGATGTGTACAAGATGACAGAAGTTTGCGAGGTCTACAGAATTGAGTTCATACCATTAGACGATCTGGAGACATGGCCTGCTTATCCGGGACCAAAATTGGTCGCTAATCCCACCTTCAGGCGAATATCGAAAGGTCGTCCCAAATTGACCCGCTACCCGAATGAAATGGATTCACGAGAAATGTGTGGTCCTCGAATATGCCATGTCTATGGTAGACGGGGTTATAGTCGTAGTCGACATCCTCAGCGTGCTGGACTGAGTGGAGTTGGTGATAGTGGTGGTCTCTAGATCTTTGTTGGTCGTTGTGTTCATATATTTTATGTTAATTTTATTAATTAATAATGTCTGTGTTAGTCGTTGTGTTTATATTTTTAAGTTAATTTTATCAATTAATATATTTGTTGGTCATTGTGTTTGTATTATTAAGTTATATGCTAACTTTTGTGAGTTATTATAGGTGACTGTGTTGGATGGGCTAAATGTGGTGGTTGGGCTGGCTGTGCTGACTGTGCCAACTGTGCTGGTTATGGTGGCTGTGATGGCTGGACTGGCCGTGGTTGCTGGGTTGGCTGTGGTGGTTGTGCTGACTATGTTGGCTGTGGTCTAATTACTATGGGAGATAATAAGAAAATGGTTCAAACACTACATACCGAAGTGGTCCCTGAGGTGTTGATGGCTAAGGTGGATACTGAGGAACTTGCTCTGACAATCTCAGCCATACTCCGAATAAACCCACATACCAATCACGGTAATCAGCTGACAGTCTAAAGTCCCAAGTCGGAAGGGGGTGCAGCTCTCGCAATCGAGTGTTGTGGCGGTTGCCCATTCCTCTATCCATCTCGCATGTAAAACCTTCCAGTCATGAAGTTGCACTCCATGAAGTGTGATATAATGCTCTTTTTCTCTAATTACTTTTGTTAGCTCCAGGGCGAGTTGTGCATACCCGAATTGACACATCACTTAGTTCGCAGGGTGCCATTCGACACACTTAAACGATAATAATGGAACAATAGTGTCACACACCTCAAAGTGTCCATGAAGCTCGCCGGGTATGATCAATCCTTTGTATAGCCGCCAGAGAACCTACAACATATTATTAGAAAATTAGAAACTTAATATCATGTTGGATATTAACACACACAAAGCAAAAATACTAACCTCCTCCATGTAGTCTATTTCCTACCTAAATGTCACTTTGGTCTTTGATAACCATGCTATGGATCATGGGGAATGACTCCACCTGCAACACATAACATTAAAAATATTAAAATATGTGCCATCAATCAAATATGTATCGTCAATAAAATATACAAGTAAAATAGGAACTGTTATCTCCAAACAACTGATACGTCAGCCGCTGCAAGGTGCTGTCTCGGAACGGGTGCAATACACGGCATTCGCTTCCATGCCTAAGCAAATAAAAGATTAAGAGGGCCATCTATCTCCTTGAAATCGTATCGTGATGCATGGCACAGTGCCTGTAAAGATGCGCGAGACATGCTGGACCCCAAATGTAAGTGTGGATCCGCTGAAAATTGTGGAGTATTGGGAGATACTTCGCATGGGCATAGGCCGTCGACTTATTCGCGAATAGGGTTGAACCCAGCAAACAAAAAATCTAGCATTTGATATATCTCTAAATAGATTCCAAAGTATCCAACGGCACTCTGTCTCTAATAGCGAATCCATGCCAGCTTTATATAAGATTTGGAGGAACTATCACAACGGGTTCGCTATCGAAAATCGCGATACTCTGGCTACTCAAGAAGTCATGACTACTATTGTCTAACCGCTCACAACCTCTCCATCAATCAGTAGACCAAATATATGAGCCACGTCTTCTAATGTAACAGTAACCTCACCCACTGGCAATACAAAGGTGTAAGTCTTCGGCCTTCGCCTTTCCACGAAAGCAGATAGTAAGGAAGCATATCCTCCGATCAACCAATTTTTGAAATGTGGTAGAATCATGTTGTTTGTAAGACGTCATCTGCCATCGGATTCCACGTCTCCGATGGATCAAGTTTATGGACCATATGATTCTTGTTAGGCTGGTACAACAAAAATATGTTTATTCATTAAATATATTTATTAGTTTAAATGAATGAAGATTATAATAAATAATTGTTTATTATATTACTTTAAACTAAATAAAAATATTATATTATGCTATTTATTTATTAGTTTAAATACATAAAAATTAAACTAAAAAATTTATTTATTAATATTTAAATTATTTATTACTTTTAATAAAGATAAAATAAAATATAATAATATTATTATCCTCAAATAGTTATTATAACAAATAATGGAAGAAAATTACTTCTGATAGTTATATTACTTATTTATTTTCATAAATATCAAATATTTATTAATATTTTATTACTCATTAAGTTAACTAAATACAAATTAAAATAAAAACATATTATGACAACAGAAATAAAATACAACAGAAATTCGAAAATAACAATTATTTATTTATTAATATTTTAAATTATTTATTAATTCTACACAAAAATAATAATATCATAACAAAAAAATAAAAACTATATATATCATATTTATTCGAAAATAGTTTAATATTTATCTTATTTATTCAATTTAATAATTACAAATTTAAATAATATAACAATGTTAAATACAAGTAAAAATAATAATACTAAAATAACAATGCTATATACCAATATATGATGCTAACACTAAAAAATATTAATTAAAACTAAAAAAATTTAACTACAAAAAATAAATAAATTTATCAACTTACATAAATAGGATGATCCAAATAATTTATAATATGTTTTTGACTACCGTATAATCACCTACTATTTTTTTATAAATATAAAATTATAATTTTTTTTAAGTATAATCTCTCTTTTTTTTAACAAGCTACTAACTCTCTTCTTCATCGCAGAACTCTTCTCTCTCAAAATTCCTCTCTTTATATTCATTCTTTACATGCAACAAAAGGGGGTTGAGCTCAATTTAAAGAGCTTGTAATCTACGTCGCTTGTTCCCGGAGAAAGGAGCTGTCTCTTGCATACAGACACACTTCCAACATCTCATCCACGTGTTGTAAAAGTTGCTGCAATTCCTTAGAAATGTGCAGCAAATCTCTGTAAAAGCTCCTTGAAATCTCTGAACGGATGACACAACACGCCCCCTCTATGTTGTCGGGGTGCTTCCACGTCTGCGACGAATCTCTGGGCAAAGCTACAGGGAATCGGTGAAACACGCCCTCCGCGTGTTGTTCTGGTAATGACACATGTTCCACGTTTCGCCAAATCACTGACGAGTCCCAGAGACGGACCTAAGGGGGGGCGAGTGGAGGCCTCGGCCCCCCCCCCCAACTTTTTTAAAAAAAAAGATTAACAGTAATAAGTTATTAAGTATGATTTAATTTTTTTTAAAATTTATTTAGTATTTAGTCTAATATAAATAAAAGTTTAGCCTAACCTAAATATTAATGATTTCTAATATCTAAAAAAGTAAGTAACAATATTAAAAAATCTAACAAGATATTATTACTAATATTTTTAATTAAATAAAATGTTTCAAATTCCATAAAGTGGATTTTTTTTTTTCTTCTTGTGAGTATCCTTCTTGATTCATTTGGTATTAATTTTCTCTGTTTTAACTATTACAACTGAGAGATCTTTTTTAGCGATGAATATTGTGAAGAATAACTCATAAACAAAATGAAAGGTTAATTTCTTGCTAATTGTCTTTTAATTATATTAAAAAGAAAATTGCTGAAAAATTTGACACAGATTCTATTATCGATAAATTTTATGATACGAAAAATCGACCACTTCGTTAATAAAAAGTACATACATATTTTTTGTACTTTAAAATATATTCTCTATCGATATATTTTTGTAATACATTTTATATTATATAATTTTTGTATAATTTTTTAATATTATATATGTTATTGGCCCCTCCAGAGTAATATTTCTGGATCCGTCGAACACACTCCTACGTATTGTGCTACAGCTACAAACCTATAAAACACCTCAATTATCAATATTGGACAATTACACCAGTTTTCTTTTTATATGAAAAATGATTTCTGGCACAACACATTCACACATTCTATATGAGTTCATTTAAGGGTTCATTTTTCTCTCATAAGACTTGAACCTGGGTACAGCTTCTTGTGAGGCAGCAGATTCTGCCACTAACTCCAAGTCTCGGCTCTCGGCTGTACCCCTTATTTATTTACCTTTGGAAATTTGATGTTCCATACAGCTACTGGCAGCCGGGTCTCGTGCAAGACCAATGGGGGGCAATGGTGGTCCAAATTCAGTTAATACCCTGGGTTTGTCGGTCCTTTTCAGTTTTCTTTTACTTTTTCCTTTTTTGTTTAAAAGGTTCAAAAAGAAGTTGAGTCATCTAAACTCCCTTGGTGAGAATGGGCTAAGGAATAAATTCTGATACATATTTAACAATTATATAATATACTTTGTTTTCTAACACAACTACTAAACGCAAAAGATGAGGCCAATTAAATTGAAAACGAGAGATTAGTTCTCAATAATATCTAATCGTATTCCTAATTATTCCCCTCGGTTTCTAACTTAATTGAGGCAAGAAGTATCAATGAGTTGGCAGCTCCCATCATAATCATAATACACTTCAACGGGTTGGAAGCATCCATTTCAACTACCCCTTCACAATAATACAAGTATCCCCAACCAACCCTTGCACCATAACAGATCATTAATAATGCTATTCATATTTACCAGATATTGATTATTTGGTATGTAAGCCTTATTGTTTTGGTGTATGTAATCTAATAATTCTGTTGCTTTTTATTGTCCTTGATGGGTCTGTCATATGAACATCATGAATTCTTCCTTCCCCTAAGGGCAGCAATAGTGAGAATGAAAATAATACATAAGAGATAAATTTAATGTGTAAAGAAACTTTCACGCCCAAATCAATAGGTTTCAAGAAACGTTAGATACACCATAATAATTAATTAGGATAAATAACAATGAAACACTCAATTCAAATAAACTTGTGTCTTATTTCTTCCCTGATGTTTCCAATCCTACCTTCAATGTCTTCAAACAATCCTTTCAACTTTAGCATATAATCACTGGCCGCACCGTTGCTCACGGCGAATTCTGCATTTTAAACTGCTTTCTATTATCTTCGGGGGACCTTGATGCCGCCGGGGTGGTCTGGCAGGTGAAAGCCGGAAAAGAAAGACGCTTCTTGCATCCAAAGAACCCTATCTGTTTTCCCATTTTCCATGGTTAATGGACTTTGACTTTGTGTCCTGGACTTGGCTTTTGCAGATGAGTTGGCACCATGTAACTTGGAACTGATGGAGAGCTGGCAAGGCTCTCATCATCCCTCACTGATGATCCGGCGATGGAGTGCCTCCGAAACCGGTCTGACTGTACACTGACCATGCTTTTGGAGTCATCTTCCAAAACCAAGCTGCCCTTTGGACTCCCCTTCTTCAGTTTCCTAGCAACTGCTGGAGAAGCCGGTGCCTTGGGAGGAGCCGAATGGGACTGGAAGCTAGGTGTGCCGGGATTTTGGCTGGCCGTTGGAGAGTGCGTTTCAGAATTTAGCTGGAAACGAGCAAATGATTTGCTGATTTCCCCAGCGGTAATGCTGCGGCTTGAGCTTTTTATGGATGAATGGTCGTTCAGCTCTTTATCCATCATGCCACGGCTCTCCCAAGGTCGAGCTGCCATCCATCGTTCCAGCCAACTCCAACCCCAGCTAGGATTGGTTGGATCCATGAACATGGATTCATAGATTTAGATGAGCTCTTCCCGTTTTGCTGTCAAATCAAGATTTTAGCAAATATCAAACTCCGAACTTAATTTGTTTTAAAAATCAATAAACTTAAAACTCATTGATGTAACTTATATCACAGGCAAAGACTGTTATTCAGTCAAAATATATATTTCAGGTAGCCAAGTACCACCATTG